>NC_041391.1:607542355-607558333 GCF_002162155.2 Triticum dicoccoides | reverse complement strand
CGAGGAGGCGGCGGCCGGCGGGGCGCCCGGGCGGCGGCGGACGGCGCGCGGGCCGGGCGGCAGACGGCGGCGCTCGCGCGGGCTCGCGCAGGCCCGCGGTGGGCCTGGCGGGCCGCGGCGGCGCGCGGGACGGGGACGGACAGGTGGCGGCTGGCGATTCGCCCAGGAACAGCGGCGGACGTGTCCGGTCCGGTCCGGACATGTCCGGCGCGGCGCGGAGGGGAAAATTAGGGTTTCGGGGGGATTTGATCCGCGAATTTCGGGGGAGAGGCATATTTATAGATTCTGGGAGCTAGGAGAGTCCAAATGAGGAGCGATTTTCGGCCACGCGATCGTGATCGAACGGCGGAGAGCATGGAGGGGAGTTAGATGGGCTTTGGGCCACTTTGGAAGGGTGTTGGGCTGCAAAGAGAAAGGGGCTTTTGCGGTTACCCGGTTAACCATTGGAGTATCAAATGACCTCCAAATGGCACGAAACGTGACACGCGGTCTACCGGTGGTATAGCAAGGCCACTTGGCAAGCCTCGGGCCATTCCGAGAAAGTTTAACACCCACTCACAACGAGAGACAAAAAGGGGAACGCCGGAGGGCATAGGAGCGCCGGATTGCAAAACGGACAACGGGGAAAATGATCGGATGCATGAGACGAACACGTATGCAAAATGAAATGCACATGATGACATGGCAAAATGCAACACGCAAGAAAATGACATGGCAATGACGGCGAATAACTGACAGACACCTGGCGCATCGAATCCGGGGCGTTACACCAGCACTCATGGCATGGGGGTCGAGCCGACGACTTGCATCTCTCAGATTTGATAAACGGCCGCACAGAAGGTAATATTTTAAATTAACAAGCGTTGCTTAACGCATATGAACAAAGCTTCAGCGTATAGGATAACAAATGCGAGTCTAGTCAAAAATTACATCTTTGGAGCACTCATCCGCTATACAGCAGGCACCCTTCAGAATGCCATTATAATACATCTCGTGCGTACGATACTCCTTGCCCGGCGGTGGCGCGTCGGTCAACAGCTTCTCCGCGTCTAGCTTGCCCTAGTGCACCTTAGCACGGGCAAGGGCCCGACGGGCACCTTCAATACAAATGGAGCGCTTGACGACCTCAATCCACGGACACGCGTCCACCAGCCGCCGCACCAGACCGAAGTAGCTCCCAGGCATGACTTCTCGAGGCCACAGCCGAGCTATGAGGCCCTTCATGGCCTGTTCGGCCACCTTGTGGAGCTCGACCAGCTGCTTCAGCTGGTTGCTCAGGGGCACCATATGTTCGGCCTCAGCATACTGAGACTAGAACACCTTTTCCGTTGAGCTCCCCTCTTCGGCTCGGTAGTATGCGGCGGCATCGGACACACTACGGGGCAGATCGGCGAAAGCTCCTGGAGAGCTCCGGATTCGGGTAAGTAGCAGATAATTAACTTTTATATTTTTGCTTTGCATAAAGAATGCCTTACCCGCCGCTATCTTCTTCATCGCCTTGATCTCCTGAAGGGCCTTCTGGGCTTCGGCCTTAGTGGTCTTGGCACTCTCAAGAGCCAAGGCAAGCTCGGACTCTCGAGTCTTCGAGTCACGCTCCAAACTCTCGTGTTTTTCCACGAGAGCCTGGAGCTCTTGCCGCACCTCCGCCAACCGCGCCTCCCGCTTCTCTCGCTCGGTGCGCTCCAAGGCCGCACTCTTTTCGGCCTTGGAGACCGCCTCTTTCAGGGTCGCCACCTCGGTCGTGGCTCCTGCAACATTAACGTTGGTCCTGTTATTATTTTGCAACCAAGTATTTCTATATACATTTACAGGAGGTACTATGTACCCTCTTTATCCTCGAGCTGCTTCTTGGCACGGCCGAGCTCGCTCTCGGACCGCTCGAGGCTTTCCTTCAATGCATTGACCTCCGCAGTCAGTGCGGCAGAGGTCAGCAGCGCAGCCTGCATTCCCATATTGACATATTTCTATTAGACTCCTGCGTATATCTTTTTAGATCCTCAGCTCGGCTTTTCTTTCCGAACACCGAACTGAGCATCAGGGGCTACTGTCTATGCGGTAATATTTTTTATATGTTTTTGAACACATACCTCAAAGCCCGTTAACAGGCTTGTACAGGCTTCCTTCAGCCCGCTCTTGGCGGACTGAACCTTCTGAATCACCGCACTCATAACAGTGCAGTGTTCCTCATTGATGGAGGCGCCGTTAAGCGCCTCCAGCAAATTTGTCCGGCGCCTCCAGATGGACGGAAGTCACCGGTGTCGCAAGCTTGCCCTTCTTATGAAGGCGCCGCATATCGGACTCTGGAACCGCTGATGGTTCCGGAGCAGGGTCCGGCCCGGGGCCGAACTTAGATCCCTCCAGAGCCTTACCCCCTTTGGGCCTGGAGTCCGGAAGGTCGCCCCATGGCGCCTCCAGGACCACCTCCTCCTGGTTTTGTCCCCTACGGGACTCCACCTCAGGGTCGTCTGTTGGGAGAGGGGAGGAGGCCGTCGGAAGTGAAGCGCTATTCACGTCCGACGAATTCAGAGAGCCGCTCGACAAATCGCCAAGCTGAGCTCTGGGCGGACTGCATAATTGGATTCGGCGTTAGACGCTATCGAATAATAAAGGAGTGCAATAAGTCATTCGGGTAGCCGGACGCTTACGATTTTGCCAGGGGCTTGGCCCTAGATGGCCATTCCCCCCCACCGTCTTCGGCGTCGGGGGCGTAGTCCGGCAGAAGGGTCTTCCCCTTCTTGGACCCTCCGGCTTCCCCAGTTGGGGCAGCCTTTCTTTTCTTTCCTCCCCCCATTGAAGGGGGAGAGGCTTCTTCTTCTTCTTCTTCCTCCTCCTCCTCTTCGGAGGCGAAGGGTGCGTTGGGGTTGTCGGGCAAATCCGACGCCACCGGGCGCCGGGAACTCTTTCGGGTCCCCATGGCCTTCTCCTTGGCCTTCTTCTCCGGCACCACATGAGGTGCTGGAACCAGTAGCTTCGCTAAGTGTGCGTCTGCTGGGCCTTCGGGCAAAGGGGCTGGACAGTCAAACTGTTCGGATGTCCTCTTCCAGTCCTGTCAAAGGAACGGGAGTTTAGATCCCACATAAAGTCACACTATGAAATTCGGGTATCCCGTAAGGGACTAAATGTAAGCTTACTACGGAGGCTTGACGTTTGGCGCAGAATCCGCGATCCTCGGTGACGGGAGGGGAGACCTCAGAACTCTTGAAAAGCACCTTCCAGGCGTCCTCGTTTAGGGAGTCCCAGACTAGGGGGTGTCCGGATAGCCGAACTATCATCATCGGCCGGACTCCAAGACTATGAAGATACAAGATTGAAGACTTCGTACCATGTCCGGATGGGACTTTCCTTGGCGTGGAAGGGAAGCTTGGCGATACGGATATGTAGATCTCCTACCATTGTAACTGACTCTGTGTAACCCTAGCCCTCTCCGGTGTCTATATAAACCGGATGGCTTTAGTCCGTAGGATGAACAACAATCATACCATAGGCTAGCTTCTAGGGTTTAGCCTCCTTGATCTCGTGGTAGATCTACTCTTGTAACACACATCATCAATATTAATCAAGCAGGACATAGGGTTTTACCTCCATCAAGAGGGCCCGAACCTGGGTAAAACATCGTGCCCCTTGTCTCCTGTTACCATCCGCCTAGACGCACAGTTCGGGACCCCCTACCCGAGATCCGCCGGTTTTGACACCGACATTGGTGCTTTCATTGAGAGTTCCTTTGTGTCGCCACCGATAGGCTCGATGGCTTCTTCGATCATCAACGACGACACAGTCTAGGGTGAGACCTTCCTCCCCGAATAGATCTTCGTATGCGGCGGCTTTACACTGCGGGCCGATTCGCTTGGCCATCTGGAGCTACGCCCCTGGCCGTCAGGTCAGATTTGGAAGTTTGAACTTCACGGCTGACATCCGCGGGGACTTGATCTTCGACGAATTCGAGCCACAGCCAAGCGCGCCGCACTGTCACGACGGGCATGATTTAGCTCTATAGCCGGACAGTACCCTGGAGGCCGCACTCGAGTCCGCTCCGATCTTCAATTTGGAGCCGGCTGCCCAGATCGAGGACGGATGTCTAGACACCGCCTTGGGGGCTGCAACCTCTACGGCGATAGAGCCGAACACTGACCTTGTCCCTCATGAAGCTCGTGACTCCGAGGTGCTGGACTCCCCGCCGGACTCCGAACCTCCCGCGCCCCCTCCGATCGAATCCGATTGGGCGCCGATCATGGAGTTCACCGTGGCGGACATCTTTCAACACTCACCTTTTGGCGACATCTTGAGTTCGCTAAAGTATCTCTCGTTATCAGGAGAGCCCTGGCCGGACTGCGGTCAAGACGGTTGGGATGCGGACGACGAAGAAATTCAAAGCCCACCCACCATCCACTTAGTAGCCACTTTCGATGATCTGACCGACATGCTAGACTACGACTCCGAAGACATCAACGGTATGGACGACGATGCTAGAGAAGATCAAGAACCAGCGCCTACCGGGCACTGGAAAGCCACCTCATCATATGACATATACATGGTGGATATCCCAAAGGATGGGAATAGCGAAGGAACAGCGGAGGATGACCCCTCCAAGAAACAGCCCAAGCACCGGCGTCAGCGGCGCCGCTCGAAATCCCTCCACAGCAAGAATGAAGATTCCGGCACCGGAGATAACAACACCCCAGACAGTGCCGAAGACAACCCACTCCAGCAAGATTCAGCACAGGAGGACGGAAACGCCAGCCCTCATGAGAGAGCGGCAGAAGAAGAGGTAGAGGATTATATGCCTCCCTTCGGAGATGAGGCAGGCCTCGACGACGACGAATTCGTCGTGCCTGAGGATCCCGTCGAACAAGAGCGTTTTAAACGCAGGCTTATGGCCACGGCAAATAGCCTCAAGAAAAAGCAGCAACAGCTTAGAGCTGATCAAGATCTACTAGCCGACAGATGGACTGAAGTCCTCGCGGCCGAAGAGCATGAGCTCGAACGCCCCTCCAAAAGCTACCCTAAACGCAAGCTGCTCCCCCGATTAGAGGAGGAGGCGTATGAACCTGCATCACCAGCAGACAATACGGCTGACCGACCACCCCGTGGTCGCGACAGAGAGGCCTCTAGGCCCTTCACTAGAACCGTACCCCGACATCGCTCGAAAAGCACAAGGCCACAGGGGAACACTCCGGACTTGCGAGATATATTGGAGGATAAGGCAAGACAATCAGATCGATCTATTGGCCGCGTGGGCGCCCCATGATACGTGATGACAACCGTCGCGCCGGACACAGTAAGTCCGGCCGGGCCGAACAAAATAGACAAAGCTCTTTTGAGCTCCGTCGTGATATCGCCCAGTACAGAGGCGCCGCACACCCACTATGCTTCACGGATGAAGTAATGGATCATCAAATCCCCGAAGGGTTTAAACCCATGAACATTGAATCCTACGATGGCACAACAGACCCCGTGGTTTGGATCGAAGACTATCTCCTTCACATCCACATGGCCCGCGGTGATGATCTTCACGCCATCAAATATCTCCCACTCAAGCTTAAAGGACCAGCCCGGCATTGGCTTAACAACTTGCCAGCAGAGTCAATCGGGAGTTGGGAAGACCTGGAAGCCGCATTCCTCAATAACTTCCAAGGCACGTATGTGCGACCACCAGACGCTGTTGACCTAAGCCACATAATTCAGCAGCCAGACGAATCGGCCAGACAATTCTGGACACGGTTCTTAACCAAGAAAAACCAAATCGTCGACTGTCCGGATGCGGAGGCCCTCGCGGCCTTCAAGCATAACATCCGTGATGAGTGGCTTGCCCGACACCCGGGACAGGAAAAGCCGAAATCCATGGCAGCCCTCACATCACTCATGACCCGCTTCTGCGCAGGTGAGGGTAGCTGGCTAGCACACAGCAACAACCTCAGCAAAAATTCTGGCAGTCCGGATATCAAGGACCGTAATGGCAGGTCGCATCGCAACAAAAACAAACACCGTATTAACAGCGATAATAGTGAAGATACGACAGTTAATGCCGGATTCACAGGCTCTAAACCCAGTCAGCGGAAAAAGCCATTCAAAAGAACTACTCCGGGTCCGTCCAATTTGGACCGAATACTCGACCGCTCGTGCCAGATACACGGCACCCCCGAAAAGCCAGCCAACCACACCAACAGGGACTGTTGGGTATTCAAGCAGGCAGGCAAGTTAATTGCCGAAAACAATGACAAGGGGCCGCATAGCGATGACGAGGAAGAGACCCGACCGCCGAACAATAGAGGACAAAAGGGTTTCCCCCCACAGGTGCGGACGGTGAACATGATATACGCAACACACATACCCAAAAGGAGGCGGAAGCGTGCACTCAGGGATGTATACGCAATGGAGCCAGTTGCCCCGAAGTTCAATCCATGGTCCTCCTGCCCGATCACTTTTGACCGAAGGGACCACCCCACCAGCATCCGCCACGGCGGATTCACCGCATTGGTTTTAGACCCAATCGTCGATGGATTTCACCTCACCAGAGTCCTGATGGATGGCGGTAGCAGCCTGAATCTTCTTTATCAGGATACAGTGCGCAAAATGGGCATAGACACCTCAAGGATTAAACCTACCAAGACAACCTTTAAAGGCGTCATACCTGGTGTAGAAGCCAATTGTACAGGCTTAGTTACACTGGAAGTGGTCTTCGGATCCCCGGACAACTTCCAAAGCGAGGAGTTAATCTTCGACTTAGTTCTGTTCCGCAGCGGCTATCATGCTCTGCTCGGACGTACCGCGTTTGCAAAGTTCATCGCAGTGCCGCACTACGCATACCTCAAGCTCAAGATGCCAGGCCCTCGAGGAGTCATCACGGTCAATGGAAATACTGAACGCTCTCTCCGAACGGAGGAACATACAGCGGCTCTCGCGGCAGAAGTACAATGCAGCCTCTTAAGGCAATTCTCGAGTCCGGCCGTTAAGCGATTGGACACGGCTAAATGCGCCCGGAGTAACCTATAAGAAGACCACCTGGCACGTTCCGGGCACGCGTAGCAGTGCGGCCCCAACCCCAGCCCCTGCAAAACGTCAAGACAGGTCCTTCGCGTACACCATTACGCTTTGGAGATACCATGGAGAGGGGCACGACCACGATAGGCCCAGAATGCGGCTCAACCACACCAGGGGCTCTCAAGTGTGTCGTTCTTTTTTTCTTTTCCTTTTTCCTTTTTATTTTTACCCACAGGACTCCGTTCGTCAGAGGCCCTGTCCGGCAGTAGACCTGCCGAACTCACGATGCAACAGCCAGGGAAGAAGGAAGGCTACAACGAATATCCAGGTGGTCTCCTTTACGAGCATTAAATCTGTTTTATACACCATTCCGCAGCCTAGCCCCTGGAGGGGGACATTTTTAATAGTCCCATCCCTTGCTTATCGCACCATTTGTATCGTTCTGCATTCACATCAGTCTTTTCTTGAATAAGTAATGCAGCACCTTTTTGCTTCCAATTGCATTTCTTTCTTATACATATGTTCCTTTATGACATGTTGCATCCGTACATTTTGGTACGGCTAAATACACCAGGGGCTTATGTTCCCCGCATCATGGTGTGATAAGTCCGAACACTTTCACAAGTGCGGCACCCCGAACTTATAGCATTATATGCATCGGCTCCGAATCATGTCTTGGGTCAATAGTTGGGTTTGCCCGGCTCCCATGTTTTGGTACCTTACGTTCCGTTGTATCGGCTAAGGTAGCACTGGGAGAACCACTGTGATTGCGCCCCAGTTGAGCTGGGCGAGCGCCTCAGTGGAGAAAGCTAAAACTGACCGTCATGATGAGGCGAGAGCCGGTCGCTGTTCGAGAGTTTTTTTGCGAGTCCCTAAAGACTTATGCCGCTTAGAGCGAGGAGCCGGCTTTGTCCGGCCCAGGCGTGGATAGCGCCCCAAATTCGGCATTCCGAAGACTAGGGGCTTCGCCGAAATTTAAAATTATAGAATTCTATGGCTAAGTGAGAGTGTTCAAGCATTATAAGTCTGGTTGCCTTGTTCGTTGTGTTGAGCGCCTCCCTAGATGGACCCAAAAATGGGAACAAGAGTGCTCAAGTTTATCCTGAACACCCCAGCACTCATGGCATGGGGGCTGAAGCCGACGACTTGCCAACTCTCAGATTCGATAAACAGCCGCACAGAAGGTAATATTTTAAATTAACAAGCATTGCTTAGCGCATATGAACTAAGTTTTCAGCACTTACCCACAATAATGCGGGCACCCTTCAAGACACTCTTATAATACATCTCGGGCGTGCGATGCTCCTTGCCCTGCGGTGGCGCGTCCGTCACAAGCTTCTGAGCATCCATCTTGCCCTAGTGCACCTTTGCGCGGGCAAGGGCCCGACGGGCACCTTCAATACAGGCGGAGTGCTTGACGACTTCAACCCACGGACATGCATCCACCAGCCGCCGCACCAGGCCGAAGTAACTCCCAGGCATGGCCTCCTTAGTCCACAGCCGAACTATGAGGCCCTTCATGGCCTGTTCGGCCACCTTGTGGAGCTCGACCAGCTGCTTCAGCTGGTCGCTAAGGGGAACCGGATGTCCGGCCTCAGCATACTGAGACCAGAAGACCTTCTCCGTCGAGCTCCCCTCCTCGGCCCTATAGAAAGCGGCAGCATCGGACACGCTGCAGGGCAGATCTGCGAACGCTCCTGGAGAGCTCCGAATTCGGGTAAGTGATATGTAATTCACACTCACATGCTTACTTTGCATGAAAAATGCCTTACCCGCCGCTATTTTCTTCAATGCCTCGACTTCCTGGAGGGCCTTATAGGCTTCGGCCTTAGCGGCTTTGTCACTCTCAAGAGCCGTTGCAAGCTCGGACTCTCGAGTCTTCGAGTCACGCTCCAAACTCTCATGTTTTTCCATGAGAGCCTGGAGCTCTTGCTGTAGCTCCGCCACCCGCGCCTCATGCTTCTCTCGCTCAGTGCGTTTCGCGGCCGCATTACGTTCGGCCGTGGACACCGCCTCCTTCAGGGTCGCCACCTCGTTTGTGGCCCCTGCTATATCCACGTTATCCTTGTCATTTTTCTTGCAACCAAATCCTTTTCTGTAAGGTACAATTTTAATAAGGTATTACTCGCCTTCCTTGTCCTCGAGCTGCTTCTTGGCACGGCCGAGCTCGTTCTCGAACCGCTCGAGGCTTTCCTTCAAAGTATTGACCTCCGCAGTCAGTGCGGTAGAGGTCAGCAGCACAGCCTGCAATCCCATATTGACATATTTTTTATGACTCCTGCGTAAATATTTTTAGATCCTCAGTCCGGCTTTTCTTTCCAAACACCGAACCGAGCATCAGGGGCTACTGTCTATGCGGTACTATTTTACATATATCAAAATTCTTACCTCAAAGCCTGTTACAAGGCTGTTGCAGGCTTCAGTCAGCCCGCTCTTGGCGAGCTGAACCTTCTGAATCACCGCACTCATAACAGTGCGGTGTTCCTCTTTGATGGAGGCGCCATTTAGCGCCTCCAGCAAGTTATCCGGTGCCTCCGGTTGGACGGAGGCTGCTGGCGTCATGGTCTTGCCCTTCTTACGAAGGGGTCGCCCGCCGGACTCCGGAGCCGCTATGGGTTCCGGGGCCGAGTCCGGTGCAAAGTCCGGGAGGTTGTCCTGCGACACCTTCGGGGCCTCCTCCTCCTGGTGGGTCCCTTCCCGGGATCCCACCTCGGCATCGTCCACATCACGGGGGGTGGAGGCGGTCGGAAGAGAATCCATATCCAACGCACCTAAGGACCCGCTCGACGAAGCGGGAAGATCATCCTTGGGCGGACTGCAGGGTTGTATGCGGCATTAGAAAGACATTATGTGGCGAAAAGAAAAACCATGAAGTTATTCGGGAGTCCGGATACTTACGATCTCGCCAGGGGCTTGGCCCTTGGAGGCCAGTCCTCATCGTCGACACTGGCGTTGGCAGAGCAGTCCAGGGAAAGAGTTTTTCCCTTCTTGGACCCTTCGGCCTCCCTCATTGGGGAGGCCTTCCTTTTCCTCCCTCCCCCAGCTGGGGGATAGGCTTTCTTCTTCTCCTCCTCACCATTGTGAGAGGAGTCGGCCTCGGAGTCATCATCCGATAGCACCTGAAAACGGGAACTCTTCCGAGTGCCCGTGGCCTTCTTCTTGGCCTTCTTCTCTGGCACCACGTGGGGTGCCGGAGCTAGCAGCCCCGTTAGGCGGGCGTCCGCTGGGTCCTCTGGCAATGGGGCCGGACAGATAGTCTGTTCGGCCTTCGTCAGCCAGTCCTGTCAAAGGAGAGGGAGTTTAGATCCCGCATAGAGTCAAACTATGGAAAACAAGCGTCCCGTAAAGGACAAAATCACTTACCTCGTCAGCCGAACGCTGCGAGCTGAATCCGCGATCTTCGGTAGCGGATGCGGGAGCCTCCGCGCCCTTGAACAGCACCTTCCAGACATCTTCGTACGTAGTGTCGAAGAGCCCGCTCAAAGTCTGGTGCTGCGCCGGATCGAACTCCCACATGTTGAAGCCCCGTCGTTGGCACGGGAGAATCTGGCGGATAAGCATGACCTACACTACGTTGACAAGCTTGAGCTTCTTGTCCACTAGCTTTTGGATGCAGGCTTGGAGTCCGGTCAGCTCCTAAGAATCACCCCATGTCCGGCCGCTCTCTTTCCAGGAGGTGAGCCGTGTGGGGATGCCAGATCTGAATTCGGGGGCCGCTGCCCATTCGGGGTCACGTGGCTCGGTGATGTAGAACCGCCCCGATTGCCACCCCTTAATGGTTTCCACGAAAGTGCCCTCAAGCCAAGTAACGTGGGACATCCTGCCCACCATGGCGCCTCCGCACTCCGCTTGGCTGCCCTTCACAACCTTCGCCTTGACACTGAAGGTCTTGAGCCACAAGCCGAAGTGGGGATGGATGCAGAGGAAGGCCTCACACACGACGATAAACGCCGAGATGTTGAGGATGAAATTCGGGGCCAGATCATGGAAATCCAGGCCGTAGTAGAACATGAGCCCCCGGACAAAGGGATGGAGTGGGAAGCCCAGTCCGCGGAGGAAATGGGGAAGGAATACTACCCTCTCATGGGGCCTGGGGGTGGGGATGAGCTCTCCCTCGTCGGGGAGACGGTGCGCGATGTTGCTGGACAAATATCCGGCGCTGCGCAGCTTCTGGATCTGCCCCTCTGTGACGGAGGAGGCCATCCACTTGCCTCCCGCTCCGAACATATTTGGGGAAGGTTGAGGTGAGATGTGCGGACTTGGGCGCTGGAGCTCGAGTTCACGGAGATGGATAAGCCAAGGAGGAAGAAGGTGCAGGTAAAAGGGTTGGATCTTTATCCCCTTATATAGGCGGACAAAAACATGTGTCCCCACCGGCCTGATAAAACTCGCTTATCTCCCAAGCGCCGCAATCAATGGCGCAGTTGGGTTACCCACGACCGTATTGATGGGAATCCCGGAATAAGGGGAACACGATCATTGCTTCGACAAGACGTGCCGAGGAAACCGCTTCGCTAAACGCGCTCAGGTGGTACAATAAAAACGATTCAAGTACAGGCTTGGTAGTGGTGTGATGTCATGCCACCAAATACGTCAGCAGATTGAACTTGTGTAATATTATTCTCTCTACGGTGGTATGTGGAATTTATTTTGCAGAGCCGGACACTATCCTGGTGTTCACAATCTTCTATAAATTATTCGGAGGAGGAACCCGCCTTGCAATGCCGAAGACAATATGCGCGCAGGATTCATCGTCATTGAAGCCTGGTTCAGGGGCTACTGAGGGAGTCCCGGACTAGGGGGTGTCCGGATAGCCGAACTATCATCATCGGCCGGACTCCAAGACTATGAAGATACAAGATTGAAGACTTCGTCCCGTGTCCGGATGGTACTTTCCTTGGCGTGGAAGGCAAGCTTGGCGATACGGATATGTAGATCTCCTACCATTGTAACCGACTCTATGTAACCCTAGCCCTCTCCGGTGTCTATATAAACCGGATGGCTTTAGTCCGTAGGACGAACAACAATCGTACCATAGGCTAGCTTCTAGGGTTTAGCCTCCTTGATCTCGTGGTAGATCTACTCTTGTAACACACATCATCAATATTAATCAAGCAGGACATAGGGTTTTACCTCCATCAAGAGGGCCCAAACCTGGGTAAAACATCGTGCCCCTTGTCTCCTGTTACCATCCGCCTAGACGCACAGTTCGGGACCCCCTACCCGAGATCCACCAGTTTTGACACCGACACTCGTGCTTCGTTTCGAAGAGCCGGGATAGAGTCTGGTGCTGGGCCGGGTCGAACTCCCACAAATTGAAGTCCCGTCGTTGACACGGGAGGATCCGGCGGAAGAGCATGACCTGGACCATGTTGACAAGCTTGACCTTCTTGGTCACCAGGTCTCGGACGCAGGTTTGGAGTTCGGTCACCTCTTCCGGATTGCCCCACGATAGGCCCGTCTATTTCCAGGATGTGAGCCGGGTGGGGATGCCGGATCGAAATTCGGGGGCCGCTGCCCACTTAGGGTCACGCGGCTCGGTGATATAAAACCACCCCGATTGCCACCCTTTGATGGTTTCCACGAAGGCACCCTCGAGCCAAGTGACGTTTGCTATCTTGCCCACCATAGCACCTCCGCATTCCGCTTGTCGGCCTTTCACAACCTTCGGCTTGACGCTGAAGATCTTCAGCCATAGGCCAAAGTGGGGCTGGATGCGGAAGAAGGCCTCACACACGACGATAAACGCCGAGATATTAAGGATGAAGTTTGGGGCCAGATCGTGGAAGTCTAGGCCGTAGTAGAACATGAGCCCCCGGACGAACGGGTGAAGAGAAAAACCCAGTCCGCGGAGGAAATGGGGAAGAAAAACAACCCTCTCATGGGGCCTGGGGGTGGGGATGAGTTGCCCCACATCTGGAAGCCGGTGCGCGACGTTGTTAGACAAGTATCCGGCCTTCCTCAGTTTTTGGATTTGCCCCTCCATGACGGAGGAGGCCATCCATCTACCTCCCGCTCCGGACATGGTTGGAGAAGGTTGAGGTGGGAAGTGCGGGCTTGGGCGCTGGAGCTCGAGCGCGCAGGGACGGATAGGCAGAGGAGGAAGAAGGCGTGAATGGAAAGGGTGGATTCTTATCCCCTTATATGGGTGGCCAAAACTACGAGCCCCCCACCGGCCTAATAAAACTCACTTATCTCCCAAGCGCCGCGGTTAATGGCGCGGTTGGGTTACCCACACCCGTATTGATGAGAATCCCGGAATAAGGGGACACGATCTCTGCTTTGACAAGACGTGCCAAGGAAACCGCCTCGCTAAACGCGCTGAGGTGGAACAGTAAAATGAATAAAAGCCTGGCCGTGGCATGATGTCATGCCGCAGAATACGTCAGCAGATCCGATTGATGCAAATGTTATTCTCTCTACGGTGGAATGTGGAACTTATTTTGCAGAGCTGGACACTACCCTGGTGTTCAACATCTTTTATGGAATATTCGGAGGAGGAACCCGCCTTGCAATGCCGAAGACAACTTGCACGTCGGACTCGTCGTCATTGAAGCCTGGTTCAGGGGCTACTGAGGGAGTCCTGGATTAGGGGGTGTCCGAATGGCCGGACTAAGACCTTTGTCCGGACTCCTGGACTATGAAGATACAAGATTGAAGACTCCGTCCTGTGTTCGGATGGGACTTTCCTTGGCGTGGAAGGCAAGCTTGGTGATACGATATGAAGATCTCCTCCCATTGTAACTGACTCTGTGTAACCCTAGCCCTCTCCGGTGTCTATATAAACCGGAGAGTCTTAGTCCATAGGACGAACAACAATCATACCATAGGCTAGCTTCTAGGGTTTAGCCACTCCGATCTCGTGGTAGATCTACTCTATACTACCCATATCATCAATATTAATCAAGCAGGAGTAGGGTTTTACCTCCATCGAGAGGGCTTGAACCTGGGTAAAAAGATCGTGTCCTTTGTCTCCTGTTACCATCTGCCTAGACGCACAGTTCGGGACCCCCTACCCGAGATCCGCCGGTTTTGACATGGACAATATTGATCCAGTGCCCAGTGCCAATTCCTGTTTGTTGCATGTTTTATGTTTCATGGAAACCCCATATCAAATGGAGTCCAAACGGGATAAAAATGGATAGAGAATATTTTTTGGAATATCTATTATTTTCTGGAAGAAAAATCAACGCGAGACGGTGCCCGAGGGTGCCACGAGGCAGGGAGGGCGCCCCCGGGGGGCAGGCGCGCCCCTAACCCTCGTGTGCACCCCGTAAGGCGGTTGCTGCTCTACTTTTGCCACAAGAAAGCTAATTTTCGGAGAAAAATCTGGGTGAAGGTTTCAATCCAATAGGATATACAGATCTCCGGATATAAAAGAAATGGTGAAAGGGCAGAATCCGGGAGCCCAGAGATAGAGAGAAACAGAGAGACATATCCAATCTCGGAGGGGCTCTCGCCCCTCCCACGCCATGGAGACCATGGACCAGAGGGGAAACCCTTCTCCCATCTAGGGAGGAGGTCAAGGAAGAAGAAGAAGAAGAAGGGGG
Source organism: Triticum dicoccoides (assembly GCF_002162155.2). Classification (NCBI taxonomy): domain Eukaryota; kingdom Viridiplantae; phylum Streptophyta; class Magnoliopsida; order Poales; family Poaceae; genus Triticum; species Triticum dicoccoides. The sequence goes on along the minus strand of NC_041391.1, from coordinate 607,543,805 downwards.
GCTCTCTCCCCGTTGCTTCTGGTGGCGCCGGAGCGCTGCCTAGGGCCATCATTATCACCGTGATCTACACCAACAACTTCACCACCCTCATCACCAACTCTTCCCCCCTCTATGCAGCAGTGTAACCTCTCTTTTACCCGCTGTAATCTCTACTTAAACATGGTGCTCAACGCTACATATTATTTCCCAATGATGTATGGCTATCCTATGATGTTTGAGTAGATCCGTTTTGTCCTATGGGTTAATTGATGATCGTGATTGGTTTGAGTTGCATGTTTTATTATTGGTGCTGTCCTATTGTGCCCTCCGTGTCACGCAAGAGTGAGGGATTTCCGTTGTAGGGTGTTGCAATATGTTCATGATTCGCTTATAGTGGGTTGCTTGAGTGACTGAAGCATAAACCCGAGTAAGGGGGCTGTGGCGTATGGGATAAAGGGGACTTGATGCTTTAATGCTATGGTTGGGTTTTACCTTAATGATCTTTAGTAGTTGTGGATGCTTGATAGAGTTCCAATCATAAGTGCATATGATCCAAGAAGATAAAGTATGTTAGCTTATGCCTCTCCCTCAAATAAAATTGCAATAGTGATTACCGGTCTAGTTATCGATTGCCTAGGGACAAATAACTTTCTCGTGACAAAGACCTCTCTACTAGAACTAACTTAGTTGTGTATTCATCTAAACAGCCCCTACTTTTTATTTACGTGCTCTTTATTATCTTGCAAACCTATCCAACAACACCTACAAAGTACTACTACTTTCCTACTTAGGTAGAGCGAATGCTAAGCGTGCATAGAGTTGTATTGGTGGTCGATAGAACTTGAGGGAATATTTGTTCTACCTTTAGCTCCTCATTGGGTTCGACACACTTACTTATCGAAAGAGGCTACAATTGATCCCCTATACTTGTGGGTTATCACTCATCACTATAAGCCTTGCAAGCATTGTAACTAATGAGTTAGTTACTGGATGAAGTATTGCAAAACGAGTAAAGAGACTTGCCAGTAATGAGATTGAACTAGGTATGATGATACCGACGTTCGAATCTCGGGCAAGTAACATACCGATGACAAAGGGAACAACATATGTTGTTATGCGGTTTGACCGATAAAGTTCTTCGTAGAATATGTACGAACGAATATGAGGATCTAGGTTCCACCATTGGTTATTGACCAGAGACGTGTCTCGGTCATGTCTACATAGTTCTCGAACCCGTAGGGTCCGCACGCTCAACGTTCGATGACGATTGGTATTATGAGTTTATAAGATTTAATGTACTGAAGGTTGTTCGGAGTTCCGGATGAGATCACGAACATGACAAGGAGTCTCGGAATGGTCGAGACATAAAGATTTATATATTGGACGGCTATATTCGGACACGGAAGCGTTTCAGAGAAGTTTCAGATAAAACCGGAGTACCGGGGGGTTACCGGACCCCCCCCCCGGGGGT
>NC_041391.1:607518241-607542093 GCF_002162155.2 Triticum dicoccoides | reverse complement strand
CATGGGCTTTAATGGAAGGGAGGAGGAGATAGCAAGGTGGAGGCGCGCGCCCCCCAAGCCCAATCCGAATTGGGGAGGGGGGTCGGGTCCCCTTTCCTTCTCTCCCTCTTCCTCTTTCCTTCCCCTCCTAGTTGGACTAGGAAAGGGGGAACCTACTCCTAGTAGGAGTAGGATTCCTCCCCTAGGGGCGCGCCCCATGAGGCCGGCCAACCCCCTCCTCCCCTCCTTTATATACGGGGGAGGGGGGCACCCCATAGACACACAAGTTGATCTTTAGCCGTGTGCGGTGCCCCCCTCCACAGTTTTCCACCTCGGTCATATCGTCGTAGTGCTTAGGCAAAGCCCTGCGCCGATAACTTCATCATCACCGTCACCACGCCGTCGTGCTGACGGAACTCTCCCTCGGCCTCAGCTGGATCTAGAGTTCGAGGGACGTCACCAAGCTGAACGTGTGCAGATGCGGAGGTATCGTGCGTTCGGTACTTGGTCGGTTGGATCGCGAAGACGTTCGACTACATCAACCGCGTTACATAACACTTCCGCTTTCGGTCTACGAGGGTATGTGGACACACTCTCCCCCCTCAATGCTATGCATCACCTAGATAGATCTTGCGTGTTCGTAGGAAATTTTTGAAATTACTGCGTTCCCCACCACAAAACACATATCAAGTGAATCAATATGATACCCCATTGTCACCATGAGTATTCATATGCAAGACATATATCAAGTGCTCTCAAATCCATAAAAGTATTCAATTCGAAAAGTTCAATTCATCATAACAACATAGAGAGGGGAAAACACCATATGATCCAACTACATTAACAAATCCCGTGATACATCAAGATCGTGCCATCTCAAGAACACGGGAGAGAGAGATTAAACACATAGCTACTGGTACAAACTCTCAGCCCCGAGGGTGGACTACTTCCTCCTCATCATGGTGGCCGCCGGGATGATGAAGATGGCCATCGGTGATGATTTGCCCCTCCGGTGGAGTGCCAAAACGGGGTCTAGATTGGTTTTCGGTGGCTACAGAGGCTTTCGGCGGCGGAACTTCTGATCTAGGGTTACCCTGAGGGTTTTTCAAACATTTGGGAATTTATATGGCGAAGAAGGGGTACGGGAGGCCACCGAGGAGGGCACAACCCACCTGGGCGCGCCTGGGCCCCCAGGCACGCCCTGGTTGTCGGGGGTTGGGTGCAACATATGCCAAGGGATGGCTTATCATGGTGGGAGCGAGTAGAACGTCGCCGGTGCCCGGAAGCGGGATAAGGCGTAGACACGTACGCCATCGCACTTTAGCCAGGTTAGGGGATCTCTATCGGATTTTGGGTTCCGGCAGACCCTCTAGATTCGAACACTGGGGTGCGCGCGGAGATCTCACCCTCTACCTACCTGCACCATGCCGCCTCGCTCGGATCTAAGCTATGAAAAGAGAAACACAAGAGACACAGGGTTCATACTAGTTCGGGCCACCATTGTGGTGTAATACCCTACTCTAGTTTGTGGTGTGGTGGATTGCCTCTTGGGCTGATGATGAATAATACAAGGAAGAATAGCCTCGCGAGGGGAGGGGTTCTTGCGTTGGTGGTTCTGGCTAAGGTTCGATTCGTTGATACCCTGCCTTGAGAGTGGTTAGTACTATTTATAGGCAAAGGCCCTGGGCCTCTTCCCAAATATTGAGCGGGAAGGGCGCCAACAATTGGCCATTTTGAAGGGGAACATCTAGTACACTTATCCTGACTAAAGTTGGTCCTCGCCTGTCAAAGGCTCTGGTGGTGACGCCTTCCTGGGCTCCACGATGACTTCCTTCCTGCCGTTATGATGGTCTTGGTCTTGTTGCACCGAAATGGATGCCTTTGCTTGATGCTCTCGCCTGCGCTTGCCCCTTGTGCACCAAAGAGGAAAGGAGGACACTTCGCGGGCTGGCGCCCGCCGGGCGCCCTTGGTCGTCATGGCTTGCGTCATGGGCACCTCGTGAGGTGCCCCGCCTTGATCTCTCTGCCTCCTCGCGAGCCAGCCTGACGAGGCCGTGCGTGAGGAAGTTTCCTGTCGCCCACCCCGCGAGGCTTGGCCCCTCGCGAGGGTCTTGAGCTTGTGCTGATGAAGATGGGCCATGCTGGGCCACCCCTTGAGCCACGCCACAGGCCGCAGGCAGGCAAGTCTGGGGACCCCCGTTCCCAGAACGCCGACAGTTGCCCCCGGGCCCAAGGCGCGCCCGGACTTGGCTGAGCAGAGAAGCGAAGGGGCAAGTGCGAAGCACTGCGGGCCCTAACAGCCTACGGCCGTGGGCGCCGCGTGGCGGTTGATTGGACGTGGGCGGCTCCGCTCCCCCACGATGCCTGGACAACTACGCGAACTGACAAGTCCCTGCATGCAAAGCGGGTCATGATTACCTGTGAACATGGAGGCCGGCGGTTGGCCTCCTCTGGCTATAAGTACGGGACGGCGCCTGCCCTTCCGGTCCATCCCCTCTTGCTTATCTTCCTTCTTCATGGCTCCGCCCAAGAGGTTCTCGGTCGTGGAGAAAGGGAAGGCCCGCCAGGCGGGGCCTGACCCTCGCCTGCCCAAGCGCGGTCGAGGTCGTCCCCGCAAACACCCTGCGACTCCCACGGTGGCTCCTCGCGGTCGTGGAGGTGATCTCCCACATGGTGATGGGCGACAGGCCGCCGCTGGGGGGCGCGCTGTGGCCGCGCAACCCCCTAGGCCTCGCTCCAACTCGGTAGAGGTTCTGCCGGAGTTCGTTGTGTGTTTGGCGGAACCGGCCAGCACCTGGCTCCAACTTCCTCGCTCCCTCCTAGGTGAGCTTCCGGCTGGCGCCCCGGGCGGCCTCTAGCTTCAGGCGGACGGTTGCTGCAGCCGAGCCTCCTGGGCTTCGCTAGAGGTCTCTGCAGTCGGGAGCCTAGCCCTGACCCGCAGCTGGAAAACGTTTGCCCGCGCGCGTGGTCTGAGCCAGTGGTGCACCCTGCACTTCATGTTCGACGGCGATGCCACCCTCTACGTGAGGGTGTTCGAGGAAGATGGTCGCCGCGCTGGGTGCTGCCCTTAGAACGACGATCACGGCCGTGGGTCAGCGCGCGCGCGGTTGGCGGCGCTCGTGGTTCATCGAGCTTCGACGGCTCTTCTTCGGGTAGCGGCTCCTCCAGCGGTGGCCGCGATCAGCCTCCGTGCCGCTGCGCCCGCCTGGAGGGAGGTAGCGGGTCCGCCCGCCGTCGCGCCTCGGTGAAGCGCGAGATGGAGTCCTCCTGAGCTCCGGAGGCAGTTTGAGTCTCCGCCTTGAGTTGGTGTCGGGCGAGTCGCGCCTATTTTGTTCTTTTTTCTTTTCTTTTCTTGCGCAAAGAGACAGTAGTGTAGGGCCCCGCGAGGGTGTGCTTGGACTATTGCTGTTAATTATCTTACTGCTTCCACTATTCCGGTATTGTGCCTTTGTGCCACGCGCCTGCGTGCAGAAATTACTTAGCTCAGGGGGGGCTATCGTGACCCTTGCTTCCCGAGGCCGAGGCCTCGTCGAACGCTTCGAGTCCTGCGAGGGTTAGTCTAAAGAGATAACTCCCGGCCTCAGCTACGGAGGCGACCGACCCAGGTCATGTGTTCGTGTCGCGGTGCCCGTGGGGCACGGACTGGAGGGGTTCTCTTGTAGTGGACCCGGGTAGGGAAGCCTCGAACGATAAGGGCGGAAAACACTCGCGAGGGTGCCCGCGTTGCTCCCTCGCGAGACTTGCGCGAGAGAAATCGGGGCAGGAGAGCGAAAAAGGCAAAGAGTCACAAGCCAAAGACGACAACAATTTCAATAAAACCTCGAATGGGGATGAACAAGCCAACTGCAGAAAGCAAATGAGAAAAGCCGCGTCCGGCACCTAATCTAGTCTTCGACGTCTTCTCACCAGCGCAGAGCTAAGTGCTGCCACTAGGTGTGGGAGGGAGCCCCAGGGCCTCAGGCCGGCGCTCCTGAGACTCCGGGGCGTGTACAGCCCCAACTCATTATTACGTGAGAGTGTCACGGGGGCGAGCTTCACAGGCATTGGCCTTCTTCATAGGCTCCGGGCCTTTCTCGGGAAGGTAAACTTCACAGGCGTTTGCCTGCTTCATAGGCACCGGGCCTTTTCCAAAATGCGACAGCTTCACAGGCGTTCGCCTTCTTCACAGGCTCTAGGCCTTTTCCAAAACGCAACAGCTTCACAGGCGTTCGCCTTCTTCACAGGCTCTGGGCCTTTTCCAAAGCGCAACAGCTTCATAGGCGTTCGCCTTCTTCACAGGCTCTGGGCCTTTTCCAAAATGCAACAGCTTCACAGGTGTTCGCCTTCTTCACAGGCTCTGGGCCTTTTCCAAAACGCAGCAGCTTCACAGGCGTTCGACTTCTTCACAGGCTCTGGGCCTTTTCCAAAACGCAACAGCTTCACAGGCGTTCGCCTTCTTCACAGCCTCTGGGCCTTTTCAAGGGTAAAATCTCCGGAGGTGCTGGATGTTCCATGCGTTCTGGACGGGTACCCCCTCCTGAGTCTCCAAGCGCGCGGAGCCGGGCCTGGAAACATAAACAACCTTGAACGGGCCCTCCCACATGGGAAAGAGCTTATGCAGTCCCTCCCTGGAGAGAACCCGCCTGAGCACGAGGTCCCCTACCTCGAGAGTTCTGGGGCGGATGTTGCGGCAGTGCTATCGCCGCAGCGCTTGTTGGTATCTTGCTGCTCGGAGCGTAGCTTCCCGGCGACGCTCCTCCCCCAGCATGAGGTCCGTCCCCCGCATGGTGTCCTGCTATGCCTCGTCGAACGCCAGGACCCGTGCGGAACAACGTCTGACCTCATGAGGGAGGACCGCTTCAGCTCCATAGACCAGGAAGAATGGGGTCTCGCCAGTTGGCTTGGTCGTGGTCGTGCGGATGGACCACAACACGGATTGAAGCTCGTCGTACCAACCTCGGCCGCGGGCCTCCAACTTCTTCTTGAATGTCCTGGTCTTGAGGCCTCTCAGGACCTCCGCGTTAGCCCGCTCGGCCTGACCGTTGCTCCGGGGGTGCGCCACTGAAGCATAGCATATCTGCGTTCCAAGGTTAGCACGGTATGCTTTGAAGAGGTTACTGGTGAACTGGGAACCATTGTCGGTGATGATGCGGTTCGGCACCCCGAACCGGCTCATGATGCCCTTGATGAACTTGACCGCAGAACCTGCGGGGATGGTGCGGACGGCTTCCACTTCAGCCCACTTAGTGAACTTGTCCACGACGACATAGAGGTAGCGATAGCCCCCTGGCGCCCGAGGAAATGGGCCCAGGATATCCAGCCCCCAGACTACGAATGGCCATGAGAGGGGTATAGTTTGCAAACCTCCAGCCGGTTGATGGATCTGCTTGACATGGAATTGGCAGGCCTCGCAAGCCTTCACTAGTTCAACGGCATCATTGAGCACAGTGGGCCAATAGAATCCACTGCGGAACGCCTTCCCAACGAGGGTCCGCGATGATGAATGATGCCCATAGTCTCCATCGTGTATATCCGCCAGCAGCTCCTTCCCTTGCTCCCTGGAGATGCAGCGCAGGGACACATCATTCGGTCGCCTCCGGTAGAGCTCTCCATCCCTGATGCAGTATGCTGTGGCATGCCGCGCCACGCACTCCGCTTCCTCCTCCTTCTCTGGCAAGGTCCCTTGCGTCAAATAGCTCCAGAGCTCCGTGATCCAGCACCCCTCCTGAGGCTCTATCGTCAGGAGCAGATGCGCCCCTGAGGCCGGGCCGCAGACCAGAGCTCCCGAGGCTGGCGGCTGGGGGAGCTCCTCCCGAGGCTGCACTGCGCTTGACAGTGATGGCATGGCCGAGGGCTTGAAGAGCCGCTCCTCGAAGACGCCAGGCTCCTGAGGTAGCCGCCTGGATGCTCGTTTGGCGATGTCGTCGGCCTCCTGATTGGTGCCACGGGGCACATGCTGCAACTCTAGCCCCCAGAACTGCTTCTCCATCCTGCGGACCTCCGCAAGGTAGGCTTCCATGTGCTCATCCCTCGGCTCGTATACTTTGTTGGAGAAGTTGACGAGGAGTTGTGAATCGCCCTTGATGGTAAGGCGCTTCACTCCTAGGGCGGTCGCGTCCTTCAGGCCTGCTATCAGGCCTTCATATTCTGCTATGTTATTGGAGACCTTTTCTCCGTGCTGGAAACACAGCTGCACGGCGTAGTAGAGCTTGTCTTGAGTAGGAGATATAAGCACCGCACCAGCCCCCGCGCCGTGCCTGCAGAACACCCCGTCGAAGTACATGACCCAACCGTCCGGCGCCTCCTGAGACAGGGGAGCCCCCAGCGGCTGGTCGCTAGGGGGAGGGGTCCCCGCTGTCCCGAGTGTGTTCCCCAGCGGCGGCTGATCCTTCTTGGCTGTGGCAGTGGTCTCTGTGGGTCTTCCTTGTTCATGCTTCGCCTCGACCCAGGCAGATGTCGTGGCTTTGTTTCAAGGCTCCTCCCTAACCGCCACCAGGGCTGCGCTGGCGGAGTAGGGAGTGGCTGCAAGGTAGAGCACCAGGGGTTCCTGAGGGCGCGGGGCCACCATTACTGGAGGGCTGGTTAGGTACCTCTTGAGATCTTGGAATGCCTTGTCGGCCTCTTCAGTCCATTCAAAGGGTCCCTTTTTCTTCATCAGCTGGAAGAAAGGCAGCGCTCGCTCCCCCAACTTGGAGATGAAGCGTCCTAGTGCTGTCATGCGCCCAGTGAGCTTCTGCCATTCTCTGAGGGTCTTTGGCGGGCTCATGTCCTCGACCGCCTTGACCTTTTCTGGGTTAGCCTCGATGCCTCGGTGAGACACGAGGAAGCCCAAGAGCTTGCCTGAGGGGACCCCAAACACACACTTCTCTGGGTTGAGCCGCAGGCTCACAGCGTTGAGGCTTGTGAAGGTTTCCTCCAGGTCTTGTATCAGGGTCTTGGCCTCGCGAGACTTCACCACAATATCATCGACGTAGGCCTCAACGTTCTTCCCGAGCTGCGGGCCCAAGGTGATGTGCATCAGCCGCTGAAAGGTCGCCCCTGCATTGCGCAGCCCGAATGGCATGCATGTGTAGCAGTACACCCCACACGGGGTTAGAAAAGCCGTTTTCTCCACATCTTCTACCGCCATCTTGATCTAGTGATACCCAGAGAAGGCATCCAAGAAACATAACAGGTCGCACTCGGCGGTGGAGTCGACGATCTGATCGATGCGGGGGAGCGGAAACGGATCTTGCGGGCAAGCTTTGTTGAGGTTGGTGAACTCGACACACATACGTTCCTTCCCCCCTTTCTTTGGCACGACGACTGGGTTGGCCAACCAATCCGGGTATCGGACCTCGCGAATGACCCCTGCAGCTTCCAACTTGTGGGTCTCTTGGACGATGAAAGCCTGCTTTTCCATGGACTGCCGCCTTGCTTTCTGCTTCATGGGGCGGACATTGGGGCAAACATTGAGGTGGTGCTCGATTACGCCTCTAGGGATCCCCGCCAGCTGATCGGGCTCCCACGTGAATACCTTCTTGTTCGCGCGCAAGAACTTGACCAGGGCCTCCTCCTGCTCGGGCTCGAGGTTGGCGCCTATGGTGAAGGTGGCGTCAGTGGATCCGTCCTTGTCAACCAGCATCTGCTTGGTTCCTACCTTGTCTTGGGTGAACAACTGCTTTTTCTTGGCCGGCGCAGCCCCCTTGGGCTCAGGGGCGTCCGAGTCGGCAGGTTGCGCCGCCGCCACCGCCTTAAAGGCGAGCTTGAGCGCTTGCAACGCATCCCCGGTGTCTCCGCACATGGTGAGGACGCCGCTGCTCCCGGGCATTTTCATGAGGTTGTACACCGGGTGAGTCGCGGCCATGAATCGGGCCAGCGCTGGGTAGCCGAGGATGGTGTTGTATGGGAGGCCGATGGGGGCGATGTTGAAGTCGATTAGCTCCGTGCGGAAGTTTTCGTAGGTGCCGAAGGTTACCAGGAGACGGTTCTGCCCCAGGGAGCTGGAGGACCCGCCCCCGACGCCCAAGAAGGGCCGGCTGGGCCGAAGGCGCTCCGGTGGTATGTGGACGAGGCTGAAGGCTTCAATCGAGAGCACGCTGAGGCCCGAGCCACCGTCGATGAGAGTCCTGGTGACGGCCACCTGGCAGATGGTGGGGGTGCACAGCATCGGGAGCACGCCCGTCAGGCTGAGTTGGAGGGGTGGTCCTCTGAGCTGAAGGCCAGATCAGCCTTGGGCGCCGACCGACCTGAGGGGGCCCCTTGCCGTGTGGAGGCAGCGCCGACCTGGCGGACGAATGGCTTGACGTGGCGGCCCGAAGGTGGCGCCTGTGAGCCGCCCAGGAGGGCCGCGACGACCGGGGGCACCGACGCAGCATGCTGGGCGAGGAAGAGGTTGCGCAGCTCTTCCCAAGGGGTCACGGAAACCGCCGGTAACTTGTCCAGCTACCGCACCTGTCGCAAGGCTGGGGCCAAGGCTCGGAGCCCCCTGTCCCCCGCGCTAGTGCTAACGACCGGAGCGGGCGGCGCGCCACTCATCGCAGGGTGAGTCGCGGTGTCGGCGGAGAGCGGGTCGGCGGAAGGAAAAGCTCCGGCGCACCCCTACCTGGCGTGCCAAATGTCGAATTTCGGGTTCCGGTAGACCCTCTAGATTCGAACACTGGGGTGCGCGCGGAGATCTCACCCTCTACCTACCTGCACCACGCCGCGTCGCTCGGATCTAAGCTATGAAAAGAGCAACACAAGAGACACAGGGTTTATACTAGTTCGGGCCACCATTGTGGTGTAATACCCTACTCTAGTTTGTGGTGTGGTGGATTGCCTCTTGGGCTGATGATGAACAATACAAGGAAGAACAGCCTCGCGAGGGGAGGGGTTCTTGTGTTGGTGGTTCTTGATAAGGTTCGATTCGTCGATCCCCTGCCTTGAGAGTGGCTAGTCCTATTTATAGGCAAAGGCCCTGGGCCTCTTCCCAAATATTGAGCGGGAAGGGCGCCAACAATTTTCCATTTTGAAGAGCAACATCTAGTACACTTATCCTGACTAAAGTTGGTCCTCGCCTGTCAAAGGCTCTGGTGGTGACGCCTTCCTGGGCTCCATGATGACTTCCTTCCTGCCGTTGCGATGGTCTTGGTCTTGTTGCATCGAAATGGATGCATTTGCTTGATGCTCTCGCCTGCGCTTGCCCCCTGTGCACCAAAGAGGAAAGGAGGACACTGCGTGGGCTGGCGCCCGCCTGGCGCCCTTGGTCATCATGGCTTGTGTCATGGGCACCTCGTGAGGTGCCCCGCCTTGATCTCTCCGCCTTCTCGCGAGCCACCCTGACGAGGCCATGCTTGCGGAAGCTTCCTGTCGCCCACCCCGCGAGGCTTGGCCCCTCACGAGGGTCTTGAGCTCGTGCTGATGAAGATGGGCCGTGCTGGGCCGCCCCTTGAGCCACGCCACAGGCCACAGGCAGGCAAGTCTGGGGACCCCCGTTCCCAAAACGCCGACAATATCCTTGGAGATAATACCCCTACTCCTGCTCTACAGGGTCTCCGCATGATCACTAAGGCACTAGTGAGTACAAGTTGCTCCTTGAGCTGTATGCTAAAGGTTGAAGGAGGCAGGGCTAGCTCTCTTCTACCTCTAGGTGTGAGTCTAGGTCTATCAGCTTTTGGAACCCTTTGCATGGGTGCCATGCGGGGTTTATATAGGCCTACCCCCCCAGGGGTACAATGGTAACTCGGCCGGGTGCTGGGCCCGACAGTCGGTGTCTCTGGCCGCCGGCTTCTCCGCCGGCAGCTGGGGCCCGCTGCCTGGTGGGCCCTCCGTCCTGTCTGGTATGGAGCCGACAGGCCGCGTCTGCCGCTGGCGGGTCTGGTTGGTGTCTGATCACTGTAGCCATGGTGTTAATGACGTGGGCTTGGTCAGGGGAGCATGGCTACAGTCCCGCCGCCTGGTGGGAGATCACTGTAGCCACACCGCCCCCCGTCTGGGTGATGTCATGCTGCCTCGGGGGAGGATCCGGACGCCTGCTGGGGGTCGGCCTCCCGTAGTTCCGGCTGGTCTGGCACCGGCCGCCTTTTGGGCTCTCTCTACCCCGTAGGGCCCGCTGCCTGCGGGCCGTACCCGACAGGCCGTTGTGGGAACAGTGCTCCGCTGGTCAGTAGTGGCATAAAGGGGGAATGGCAATAGTGCCACATCATGCACGGATCTCCGCTGGTACGGGGCACTGTAGTCATGCCAATCCCGGGATCCAGGGGTACGGGCTACGCTATAGCCTCTCCCCGTCTTGTCTTCTTGACGAGGGTGCAAGCTCCGAGGTCACCTGGTGGCCGCCTGCTAGAGACCGACCTCTCTGGAAGCTGTCTACTAGGAGGCAGCTCGTCTTGGTGCCTTCTGCTGGCGCTAAGCCGCCTTCGGGCAGCCGACCGTTCAGGCCAGCCAGCCACCAGAAGGCGGTGCTCCATTCTGGAGTCTTGTGGGTCGAAGCCGGCCAAAACTCTTGAAAGGCTCAAGGACCCGGGTTTGCCTACCCATGGCCCAATACTCCGACAGTAGTCCCCGAAGCCGGCGAGGTGCCACGGCCGATTGGTTGTGAAGCCTCGGTGGTTTCCCTCCTCACCGTGCTCTGGTGGAACGCTCAGTCCGCCTCGTGAAGTGCCGACTACTTGGAACAGTTTTGACAAGGCGGACTCGTTCACTGGTTTTGAACATTGAGGCAGGAAACAGGTGGCGTGCCTGCTAAGCTTCCTCAGGCACGCCGCGCGCCACGCGGCGCACGTCAGCCCGGCCAGCCTGCCACCCCACGCGCCTGATGGGACGTGACCAGGGGTCGGGCCCGCCACTACCCTGCCTCGGCGCGTGGGTGGATCCGCTACAGTCGAGGCGGGCAGTTGTGATTCCCACGGGAGTCACTGTGCAGTAACCCCGTGGAATAACCGGGAAGGGGCGTGGGGTCATGGGCGCAATTAATCCCACGATCCCCACGTCCCGTCCCCTCAACTTTGCCGCTCGGGGGCTATAAGTAGGGGCGACGGGGGAATGAAGGAGCTTGCGCATTCCTCTCCCTGTCCCCCTTCCTCCTCTCCTTGCTGTTGTCTCTCTCCTACCGCAACACCGCCACGCCCCGCCGTCTATCAGTGTAAAAACCGGCGGATCTCGGGTAGGGGGTCCCAAACTGTGTGTCTAAGGCTAATGGTAGCAGGAGACCGGGGACGCGATGTTTACCCAGGTTCGGGCCCTCTCGATGGAGGTAATACCCTACTTCCTGCTTGATTGATCTTGATGATATGAGTATTACAAGAGCTGATCTACCACGAGATCAGAGAGGCTAAACCCTAGAAGCTAGCCTATGATATGATTATTGTCGTGTCCTACGGACTAAACCCTCTGGTTTATATAGACACCGGAGGGGGATAGGGTTACACAGAGTTGGTTACAGAGAAGGAGATCTATAATCCGGATCGCCAAGCTTGCCTTCCATGCCAAGGAGAGTCCTATCCGAACACGGGACAAAGTCTTCAATCTTGTATCTTCATCGTCGAACAGTCCGGCCAAAGTATATAGCCCGGCCATCCGGATACCCCCTTATCCAGGACTCCCTCAGTAGCCCCCGAACCAGGCTTCAATGACGATGAGTCCGGCGCGCAGATTGTCTTCGGCATTGCAAGGCGGGTTCTCCTCCAAATCTGGCGCACCCGTAGTAGCGAACAGTGTCCGGCCTCCCAGTAAGGTTGCACTCCTCGGCTTTTGTGCTTCAATAATGGCCATCTCCACGTGTCGACCGAAGACGAGGGGTCGGGGCATTTTTACATTTGCCACCCTAATCCTGTAGGCAAGCCGTCTATTTGAAGAGACGGGGATCATCATATCCAAATCACACCACCTTCTCCCGAGCAAGCATTCCGTAGAGCGCGTCCAAAAGAGGCCATCCCATCATGACCGGTCGTTGCAGCCCTGCCCGTCGCTCCCCTAGCTTGAAACCAGGGGATTGGGAAAAGTGTTCCGTCCCTCACAGCCGCCTAATAGAGCTGCAGACCCAAGGGTTCCTTCCACCCGCATACATGGTCCCTGTCCGATCCGGACTAGCCACCTATAATGGCGGGGAGAAAGCGGAGAGATTCCCTAACCCATCTCGGGGGGAGTGGGTATGCCTTGTCCCATATCTGCTAAGAGGAGTCGGGTTTCCAATCCACCCATTCTTCCACGGGCTCCTGGAGTTCTACGGCCTCTAGTTGCATAATCTTACTCCCGCCTCCATACTGCACATCGCGGGCTATGTTGCCCTCTCCGAGTTGTTCCTGGGCTGCGAAGCTCATTTCGAGCTATGGAAGAGGTTATTTTGCCTCGTTCCCCGCAACCAGGAGGGATCTATATATCAAGTGGGTGGAGCCAAAATATGGCGCGTCGCCCAGACCAGATACCTGCCCGGTACTCCAAAGAAGGCATCTGAAGACTGGCCTTCAGAGTGGTTTTATGTCGATGACGTTCCCCTTCCGAACCCAGTCCGGACGGGCCTTCCTGAGTTTACCAATACTCCGCTGAGGAAACGCCAAAGCTGGCGCCCTTGGAGCCCCCAAGAGGAAGATAACAGAGAAGTCCTCTATCTGATGAGTAGGATAAAAACCCTGGCCAAATCAGGATTGACAATAATTGAAGTTATGTCAATATGCGTAATAAGGGGAGTGCAGCCACTTCAATACAGGGGGAAACCCATGTGGCACTTCAATGGAGAAGACGATGCCTCCCGCTGCGGTCGCAAAGGTCCGGACTCCGCCACATCTCTGGCGAGGATACTGTCCAATTTGAATAAAGGAGAAGAAGAGGAGTTCCTCCGCATTAAACCGCGGGACGGATTTTCCATGTACAACCCCCGGAGCTGGGTAGGTTGTCATCCTTTACTCGACTCTGTCCATTCTTACCTCCTTTGTCATATTATTTACCTCGCTGTTTCAAAGCATGAACTAAGGAAGTCCGTGAAAGAGTTCAACAGCCCCTCTCCGCAGCCAGAGGATCCCGGCCGGGCTCTCGACCCCGGACTTGAAGAAGATCCGGACATATCCATGGAATTTGTCAACGGGACTTTCTATCAGGCAAGCAGCGGCGGCTCTTTAGTGTCTATCATCGCGGATTATCCCGGACTGCTTCCTGTGTTGCATGTAATTAAGTAATGTCGGGGTCCCAACCTTCCGAAAGGATTCCTTCGTTATGCCGTACCTTATGCCCAAATGCCGTATTTTTATAGAAACGGCAGTCCGGACGCCGCGCGGAACCCGCGAGGGTCTCTCAGCAAGAGGCGCCTAGACAAGGTAGGCTTAAAAGGAAGGCGGTTAGGACCGAGACGCAGGCGCAGAGGTATTCATTAAAGTTGCCCCGTGGTTATTTGGTCTTTTGGTGAGACGTGACAGCTTTAATTATGTCCTGGCAGAAAACGCCGGACTATATCCAGGGACCCTACCGGCCACGCCTCCAGCAGTAGGATTCCTGAACCGGACTCATGGGCGGAGGTTGATGTGGGGACAGCGCCGAACTGTCCTCCTGCGGAGGATACGGATAGGCTTTCCACCCCAAATTCGGAAGTGGAGAGTGCCATGAATCACCGGCGCCGACGGGCCGTACTTCGCGGTGGTATTTTTTCCGAAGAGGCGTTTAATGCCTTCAATTCCGGACATGCATATATCCGAGCTGCTCAAGATGGACTTGCCAGAGCAACGGACCAGTATGTGAAGGATATACGGGTAAGAAAATTTAATAAGTATGCATAGTAGTAGCCCCTGAGACTTGAAACAGTTGGCACATCTGATTTAAGGATCATAAAATGCATAGGTTCTTGTAGAGAAGAATGCCCAGTTGTCTCAAGAGCTAGAGGAATGTAAAGCCCAAATGAAGGCCAATCTTGCCGAACAAGAGGAATCCAAAAAGGCCTCTTCTAGTAATAATTTCCTTCTACCAGTTTGTTTGTTCGGCATGTTTTATAAATCTAACAAAAGATTCGGCAGATGCTCCCGAAGGAAATCCGAAGACTGTGGTCTGTGTGAGATAATGAGCCGCACCTGCGAAGTCAGCTGAAGGCAGGCGAACGCATGCTGACGCAGTCTATTCAGGAGAAAAATAAGATCCAAGATGCAAATATCCGACTGAACATCGAGTTGAAAGATGTTTGGGCTCAGCTCGCAGACTCTGTGAAGGAGAACATGAGACTTCGACGCGGCATTTATAGTGAGTGCTTCAAACGAGCTATGAAACAATTCGGCGAGGAAGCCAATTAACAGAGTTGTGTTTGCAGGTATGCTGACGGGCCATCCTGGAGAGGAGATGCCCGGATCCGCAGGCGATATGCTGCAAGATCTTTCACAACTGCATGAACGAGCGCGGCAGGTGATGCGGGGTATTGCCCAGGCCTTGTGACCATCCGCTTCCCTGCCAGGAGGCATGAGCGAGCTTGTGGAGATGCTTAAAGGAGCACGGCATCGCTTCCGGTTATGGAAGATATCAGCTTGCCGACAAGGTGCGAGGGAAACGTGGGCCATGGTGAAGACGCGATACGCCAAGGCTGACCCGAACCATATGGCCGAAGTCGGACTGGTGGGGTCAGATGGGCAAGAAATACCCGTTAGTCTGGTATATGACCAAGTAGCGTTAGCTGCAAAGTATTCCCAACAGGATTGTAAGCTAGACAGCCTGTTTGATGGTATAGAGGAAGAGTACAGCCAGTCGAAATGATTATGTAATTTGAATGGACTTATGTACTCCCTAGCCGGATTGAAAATCATTTGTCATGGCGGACCTTTTCGCTTCAGCCCCCGGACCCGACAGTCGGGAGTGTATCCAAATACCCGCAACAGTTATGGAAAACCAGGGTATGCATGGAAACCAGGCGTAGGGGTCATAAGTGCTTGAACAAACAAGTACCCAACTAGTTATGTTATATTACATGGGTAGTAAGAAACATCTTCCAGAGAGAATAGTTCCGTTAGGGGTTCCTTTCTCTGGGTGCGCATGCATCGATGTGCATGTCCGAACTGCGAACTGAAGCGCAGGAAACAAAACATCTGGGTATTTACATTGTAATGAACTAGCAGTGTCACCCGCGCATTTGCGCGGCTAGATTTGACACATACTTTTGTATTAAGTTTTATTTCTATGAAATATAATTAGTAGATTATAATTCAGAATATGACCAACATTTTTTTTTTGGAAAAATACATGCGCTTTAGTACGTCTTCATACTAATTGTTGTTGTTGTTGTAAGACCGTCAACCAAATATCGATGGACCATTCGGCCTACCGTGTAGCTCATATTTTAATGTTTTGACTTCCACTCTTCATGATCTTTTGGTATCCTATCTTTCGACTCATAAAATTTGGAGGAATAGTTTGGTAAGGGTTGAAATAAAGGGTGAAAGCTCATATCTGAGGTTTATTCATCAAATTGATTTCTCATTGCCTATATATCGATGGTGTTTTTGGTCCACATAGTGTCATGCCCTCAAAATAGTTCGAAGCGAGATCATCTTACTCTAATTGGTATAATTAGTAGAAAGATCGATATGATTTTGTGTGTGTGGTGGTGTGCCCATACTCTATGTTCAATATTTATATATACCTACCTATATGATATAATCTGGTAGATCGTGAAGCTCTGTGAATCATTAGGAATGTCCATGTGATTTTGCGTGTATGGCGGTGTCCATACTATGCCTGTCTATGTTAATTTAGTGTTTCTCTTTTTCATATATAGACCCAACCTGTATTTTAAATCTAGCAAAATATAGAAGTATATGCATCTTGGGATTGAGATTTAGAGAAATATATAAGTATATGCATGTAATATATAGGTCCAGTAGCCTATTTGTTACAAATAATTCAAAACTTTATCTCCTACTTTGGATTTTCTGACATAGAGATGTACTCGTTGTGCATCAAAACAGAGTTTTATTTTCTTTGATTTTTTTCATTAGCAATCTCATTCATCCACACATTATAACCTCAACTCACAACAAAATCAGTGATGGAGATATTTTAGCTTCTTGCAGTACCAGACACGATTACAAGTTTTTGCCAGAAATATAGGACCACACACATCGCGGAAAGAACAAAAATAATTGCTAACCTTTTCATAGAAGATTTGGGGGATTTGAAATTTAAGTTTTTTTTACTGATGAGTCGTATGACTATGCTTACATATTTCTATGGAATCTCCATAATAATTTAACATCTGGAAAAACATAATTTTATTTTTTCTTCACATGTGCGATGCACCTTGGCTCTATTTCTAATCTCTTGGTCGGTCCTGTAAAATTCACCTTTTAAATTTTCTTCCTCTGTCCGAGGGCATCTCTTACGTAAATCATGCATTTTAAAATCCTATTGGAATTCATCGTATGCGGCATCTTAATCCCATGATTAGATTTTAATCCTTGAAATTCAAATATTTTTTTTGACATGACTTCCAAAATTTGGTTGTATTTTCTGGCAAAAATAGATCTTACTCAAATTTGTATGTACGCGCCGAATTTTTCTTTCAGGAAAAAGAAATCAATATATGTTTAAATCTTCATGTATATCTCAATCCCGTGATTATATTTTAATACTTGAAATTCAAAGATTCTTTTTTGATATGACTTCCAAAATTTGATTGTATTTTCTGGCAAAAATAGATCTTACTCAAATTTGTACATACGCGTGATTTTTTCTTTTGGGAAAAAATCAATATATGTTTAAATCTTCACATATTTTAACGTATTTTTAAATATTTGTATATACATGCAATTTCAAATCTTCATGTGTGTATGTTTTTATAGGTCCCGTGAGTTTCTATTTTTCTGTCCGATGGGCCGAGCACTTCTTTTCTTATTTTGTCCGATGGTCCATGAGCTTTTTTCCTTTTTTGTCTGATCGGCCATGAGCTTCTTTTACTAATGTAATACGTGTTCAAGTTGGACCTCTTTTCTAGGAATATGTGTAAGTTGGACCTTTTTTTTAAACGCTGCATGATTTCTTTCCTCATCCGAGTCCACTTTGTGTACATATGCCGGCCCTCGAAAAGAACAAAATATCGTTCCTGATTCCTGTCCTCTTTCCATATAATGTATACACGTGACAGTCCAAAACCATGGTACATACATGCTAACCTGCGTTACGTAAAACTTTTAAATCTCAACCATTACTATTCTGATCAAATGGTGTAAACAATATTAGCATATGTGGACAAACGTGATGGCTTATTTGTCTTCTGTTTTAATTATATAATAGATGAGAACGTCTTTTGTTCACCGAACGAATATTCCCTTAAGAACGCTATCTTTCGGCTTCACCCAGTCTAAGGTACACATCCGGCTCAATCAGCAGTAACAATCGCAGAGGTGCTCCCCTGGTACACTAGCCGAATTAACGGGAATGTAAGGCATAAACACAAGAGCCAGGCAACCCAGCATGGCCAAAACTTAAGTCATATCGATGCATATAATGGTGAATAAAAGGCACATATCGAAAGAAAAATGCATATGTGGCTGGCAAGGAGCCATTAAAGTAGTTATATTTAGCTTCCGAATAGGAAGCCCCTAGGTATAGTGTGCACGCATAGTGCGGCTGGAGCGATCAGGGCATCCGTACAGTTTTAAGGTTGTATGTTAAAAAGGAAAAAGAGGGCGAGAAAGGAAGAAAGAGAACATAATTGAAGAGGCGGAGTTAAGGAGATGAACACTAAGTTCGGCACTAGGCGTAGAATCTTCGGAGTCTGGCCGCGTTCCATGGGTTTGGCTCGAGTCTGTTATCAGATGCACTACGCAGACGGTATGCTCCTCCGGTGAGAACCTTATCAATGATGAACGGACCCTCCCACTTGGGTTTGAGCTTGTCCTTCTTCTTCTCGGGGAGGCGTAGAACGAGTTCGCCAATGTTATAAATTCTGGCCCATACTTCTCTGCTTTGATACCTTCGAGCATGTTGCTGATAGAATGCGGAATGGGCTTTAGCAACGTCACACTCCTATTCCAAAGCATCTAAGTTGTCCTGCCGATCTAGCTCGGCTTCCTTCTTCATACATGCGCATGCGAGGTGAGTCATGGATTATGTCACAGGGCAGCACTGCTTCTGCGCCGTACACCATAAAAAATGGTGTGTATCCGGTGGTACGATTCAATGTGGTCCGCAGCCCCCAGAGTACGGAGTCGAGTTCCTTGACCCAATGTGTGTCTGATTCCTTCAAGGATCGCACTAGTCTGGGTTTAATGCCGCTCATGATAAGACCATTTGCACGTTTGACTTGACCGTTTGTTTGGGAGTGATAGACAGAGGCGTAGTCGAGCTTGATGCCCATTTTGCCGCACCAGGTTTTCACCTCATCGGCTGTAAATTTCGAGCCATTGTCAGTGATGATGCTGTGGGGGACACCGTAACGATGTACAACCCCTGATATGAAGTCTATCACTGGTCCGGATTCGGCCGTTTTAACTGGTTTGGCTTCTATCCATTTGGTGAACTTGTCCACCATGACCAATAGGTATTTTTTCTTATGGCTTCCCCTTTAAGGGGTCCCACCATATCCAGCCCCCAGACTGTGAAGGGCCAAGTTATGGGGATTGTTTGGAGAGCGGTAGGGGGCATATGGCTCTGATTGGCAAATAGTTGACAACCAACGCAATGTTGGACAAGGTCCTGTGCGTCTATCCGGGCTGTCGGCCAGTAAAAACCTGTCCGAAAGGCCTTGCTTACAAGCGCTCGGCCTGCCGCGTGGTGCCCGGCTAGTCCGGAATGGAATTTGGTTAAGAGCTGCCGCCCTTCCTCTTCGGAGATGCATCGTTGGAGCACTCCGGTGGTGCTCTTCTTGTAGAGCTCTCCTTCATGAACTTTGTAGGCCTTCGAGCGTCGCACAATACAACGTGCCTCATTTTGGTCCTCGGAGAGCTCTTGCCTATTTAGGTAGGCCAAGAAGGGCTCGGTCCACGGGGTGATGACAGACATTATTTCATGGGCCGAAGGTGTTATTTCGGTGGCATAGCCTCCGATTACGTCAGATGGTTTAGAATCTGGGGTTGTGTTCGGAGCCGGACTAATAGTGCCAGACTCCCCCTCCCATACCACGGACGGCTTGAACAACCTTTCTACGAAGATATTAGGTGGGACGGGGTCGCGTTTAGCGCCGATGCGGGCGAGGATATCGGCCGCTTGATTATTTTCTCTGACCACATGGTGGAATTCGAGTCCCTTGAACCGTGCTGATATTTTAAGGACGGCATTGCAATCGTCCGCCATTTTCGGGTCCTTGGCATCAAAGTCTCCATTTACCTAAGATATTGCGAGGTTCGAGTCCCCACGCACTTCGAGGCATTGGATGCCCATGGAGACTGCCATCCGAAGACCATGCAACAGAGCCTCGTATTTGGCTGCATTGTTGGAGTCTGTGTATAATGAGTACGTATTGAACCGTGTCTCCGGTGGGGGATGTCAGGATGACACCCGCTCCCAATCCGGCTAGCATTTTAGAGCCGTCGAAATGCATGATCCAATTTGAGTACGCGTCGTACTCTTTAAGGAGTTCGGCTTCTGTCCATTCGGCGACGAAGTCAGCCAGTACTTGCAAGTTAATGGCCCGCCATGGTTTGTATGTTATGTCGAACCGAAGGAGCTCAATAGCCCATTTAGCAATTCTGCATGTTGCATCGCGGTTATTTATTATTTCATTGAGTGGTACTTCGGAGGCCATCGTGATCGAACACTCTTGAAAGTAGTGTCGTAGTTTCCGGGATGCCATGAAGACCGCGTACGCTATCTTTTGATAGTGTGGGTACCGAGATTTGCATGTAGTGAGGACAGTGGACACGTAATATAACGGCTTTTGGAGCGGGAACTTGTGTTCGTCTGCTTCTCGTTCGACGACGAGCACTGAGCTCACAAATTTGTTTGTTGCGGCTATGTATAATAGCATGGGTTCGCCAATGTTTGGCGCGGTCAGGACTGGGTTTGTGGTCAAGAGTGCCTTTATTTCTTCCAGTCCGGCCATGGCCACATCCGTCCACTCGAAGTGTTCGGTGCGTCGAAGAAGGCGATACAGAGGTAGTGCCTTTTCTCCTAAGCGGGAGATAAAGTGGCTTAAGGCAGCCACGCATCCAGTTAGTTTCTGGATCTGCTTGAGGTCTGTTGGGATAGCCAACTGTGACAGAGCTCAGATTTTTGCTAGATTTGCTTCAATTCCGCTATTGGAAACGATGAAGCCGAGCAATTTCCCGGAGGGCACCCCGAAGACACATTTCTCCGGGTTGAGCTTGATGTCGTATGTTCGGAGGTTGTCGAACGTAAGCCACAAGTCATCTATTAAAGTTTCAACGTGTCTTGTTTTGATGACCACGTCGTCTACATAGGCCTCTACTGTCTTGTCGATTTGCTTTTCCAGGCATGTCTGAATCATGCGTTGATAGGTTGCGCCGGTGTTTTTGAGCCCGAAAGGCATGGTGTTGAAACAGAAGGGGCTGTACGGTGTAATGAAGGCCGTTGCAGCCTGGTCGGACTCCGCCATCTTGATCTGATGGTATCCGGAGTATGCGTCGAGGAAGCACAATGAGTCGTGTCCTGTGGTGGCATCGATGATTTGATCAATGCAGGGAGGGGAGAGGGATCCTTAGGGCAAGCTTTATTGAGGTCCTTGAAATCGACACATAAGCGCCAGGATTTGTCCTTCTTTGGTACCATTACCAAGTTTGCTAGCCAATCCGGATGTTTGATGTCTCTGATGAATCTGTCCTCGAGTATCTTGGCTAGCTCCTCTCCCATGGCTTGCTGCTTAGGCTCTGAGAAGCGCCTAAGAGTCTGCTTGACTGGCTTGTATCCTTTCAGTATATTGAGGCTGTGTTAGGCCAGCCTGCGCGGGATGCCCGGCATGTCTGATTGGCGCCAGGCGAAGATATCCCAATTCTCACGCAGGAAATCTCGCAGTGCAGCGTCTATTGTGGCGTTCAATTATGTGCCAATGGAAGCTGTCTCTCTAGGGTCCGTTGGGTGGACCTGGAATTTGACTATCTCGTCCGCGGGTTTGAAGGAGGTGGATTTAGGTCGCTTGTCGAGTATCACAGTGTCTCTGTCCACTGTTGCTTGCAGTGTTGTCAGTTCTTCGGCCGCGAGGGCTTCTGATAATGCTTCTAGGGCAAGAGCGGCGATTTTAGTTTCGGCGCGGAGTGCGATGTTTGGATCACTAGCTAGAGTGATGATTCCGTTGGGCCTGGGCATTTTGAGCTTCATGTACCCGTAATGGGGTATAGCCTGGAAACTCGTGAATGCGTCCCGCCCCAAGAGGGCATGGTATCCGCTGCTGAACGGGGCCACTTGGATTGTAATTTCTTCGGACCTATAATTCTCCAGCGTGGCAAATACCACATCCAGTGTGATTTTTCCCGCGCATCGCGCCTCCCGACTAGGGATGATTCCCCTGAAGGTTGTGCTGCTTTGCTCAATGCGGCTCTTGTAAATTTACATCTTGTTAAGGGTTTCCTCGTAGATGAGGTTTAGTCCACTTCCGCCGTCCATGAGCACTTTAGTGAGCCTGAAGCCATCCACGATTGGACTAAGGACCAAAGCGGCTGGTGCTCGGACTGTTCGGAATTGAGGTTTGTCACTGGCATTGTAAGTTATAGCCGTGTCGTTCCATGGGCTTATTGTTGCCACGTGGCAAACTTCGGCGAGGCTGCGCTGAGCTCGCTTGCGCCTATTATTTGAGGCGAAAGTCTCAAAGACTGTAAATACCGTATTGTTGTTTCCAGCGGGATGTTGTTCTGCTGTATGGTTTAAGAGGAGATCCTCACCGCTCTTTGCTACCTGCCGGAGTATCCAACATGCTCTAAGGCTATGAGTTGGTGTAGTATCTGGTGTGCTGTGAATTTTCCATGGTCCACTGAGCCATTCTTCCAATACGGTTCCGCGCCTAGTATCAGGCTTTGGTTTTTTGGTAATTGAATCGGGTAACTTACGAGAGCTTGCCCTTTTAGATCGGACGAAGGGTTTAGTGAGAGTCGGATTGTCCCAGAAGTTCGTTTGGGTTTTCCAGGTGCTTTCCATCGCGGAGTACTTCTGCACTATGGCCGCTTAGTCAGTGAAGTGTACTATGTCACGGTGATTTATAGCGTTGAGGATCCCTTTGTCCATGCAATTGTTGCAGAAGAGGGAGATTACGTCTTCCTCGCGATAGTCCTTAACCCTGTTTAACACGAGGAGGAATCTGGCCCAGTAATGATGTACTGTCTCTTGTGGCTCTTGTCTGATTTGTTGAATATTGAATAAATCTGGGTGGGTGGGTGGTTTTGAATTCGAATCCTGACCCAATCCAAAACCCAGGGGCCAAGAAGCTTCCGAGCTTAATGGCGCGGGCTCCGAGATGTCGCCCAATTTCTTTGGCCCGCCGCCCGACTCTGAATTCGGGGTTCGGGCCATGTCCTCCCGCGAGCGGGTGTCCAGCTCAGAGAGCTCGAAAATCCAGACATAGTTCATCCTCAAAACAGAGGGAGAATTAGGATGGTACTCCTCCACTACCGCTATCTCATGGATGACCGGTGGAGAGTAAATCTCCCTTTGGTCGGGTTTAAGCCCGATCCGGTCATAGTCCACAGCGACGCCCAGGGCGGCGATGCGATCCAAGAGCTCATTGAGGGAAGAGAGCTCCATTGGGTCCATCTGTTCAGCGAATTCTGAATCAACATGGAGGCTTTTTTTGATGACCTGAGAAGTCATTGTCGATGCAACAGCCGATTGGGCGGTCATGACGAAGCCGCTAGTCGGAGAGTTTGGCCTAGAGCCAAGGCTCCCCCGGAGGTGATGTTATCCTTGACAACGAGACGATCCATCAAGCCTTATCACGACGACCCAGTGGAACTCTCAATGAAAACACCAATGTCGGTGTCAAAACCGGCGGATCTCGGGTAGGGGGTCCCGAACTGTGCGTCTAAGGCTAATGGTAGCAGGAGACTGGGGACACGGTTTACCCAGGTTCGGGCCCTCTCGATGGAGGTAATAACCTACTTCCTGCTTGATTGATCTTGATGATATGAGTATTACAAGAGTTGAACTACCACGAGATCAGAGAGGCTAAACCCTAGAAGCTAGCCTATGGTATGATTGTTGTCGTGTCCTACAGACTAAACCCTCCGGTTTATATAGACACCGGAGGGGCCTAGGGTTACACAGAGTCGGTTACAGAGAAGGAGATCTATTATCCGGATCGCCAAGCTTGCCTTCCACGCCAAGGAGAGTCCCATCCGGACACAAGATGAAGTCTTCAATCTTGTATCTTCATAGTCCAACAGTCCGGCCAAAGTATATAGTCTGGCCGTCCGGATACCCCCTTATCCAGGACTCCCTCACCGTCGTCGAGCTCCTCCTCCCCGCGCTACTTCGCCCGGACGCCATGGCGCGCGAGAAAGGAGGCGACTAGGACGGCTCGACGGTGATCGAGGATCACCTCACCATCCTTCAAGCCACGCGTCAGATGCCCAACGCAGCCTTTGTCAAGGTGCGGGTGTCGGCGCGGGAAGAAATCTCGCCGGCGCCGTAGGGGAACGAGCGGGTCGTCTTCTGCTCGCACTTCCTCCGCGGCTTTGGCCTTCCGGCCAGCAGGTTTCTCCGCACCTTCATGGATTTCTGCCATCTTCAGCTGCACCGCCTGACACCCAACACCGTGACGCTGCTGTTCGTCTTCGTCATAGCGTGCGAGGGCTATCTTGGTGTCCCCCCCACCATCAACCTGTGGGTGGCCTGCTTCTACGCCAAGCTGGGCACCTCTGCCAAGAAGACGGTGGCCGAGTACGGCGCCTACGTCGCCGTGCGCCGGCCATCGAAGAAGAACGCCTTCCCCGTCGTCAAGCCGTCACAGTCAGTGAAACTGCGGTAGCAGTCCTTTTTTTACATTGAGAACGTCGACCCGGCGGCCGACTTTCTCAACCTACCAC
>NC_041391.1:607478386-607517788 GCF_002162155.2 Triticum dicoccoides | reverse complement strand
CCAATTGGCATTACAAGCCGAAGCCAATGCCAGCCGAGACGGCGGCCGCCATCAACCGGCTCTGGGAGATGACGGAGGCAGAGGGCCTCGCGGTGACCGACTTGCTGCTGGCCTTCATCGAGCGCCGAGTTCTGCCGCTCCAAAGCCGCCCTCATCCGATCTGTCGGATGAGTGGGCACCGTGACCCCAGCCGGACGTGCACGAAGGAGATGCCTCCTGCTGAGGTGGCCTGACTGGTGAACGAGGTCACCAACCTCAAGTTGTCGGAGGGCGCCTGGCAATTCGGCAAGCGGCCCTATTCTCGTGACAACCCACCGCCAGCCGTAAGTTTCCGAGCCTTTCCTTTTCTTTTTTAGCTCTTGCTTTTGTCTTGGTCTTGAGTAATTTTCTTCTGGAACGTAGATTTATATGTCCTCGGCAACAGCCGCCCTCGAGGGGTCGGCTGGCGACTACCAGCTGGACAGGGAGGTGAGCGACATGGACGACCCCGACCCGGAGGCCGCCGCCTTGGAGGACGATGCCGTAGGCGGTGGCGACGGAGCAGGCAGCTCCGAAGACCAGGGCAGCGTGGAGACCTGGCCCGACAATGATGATGATGAGGACAAGCCGCGTCCTGTGCGGGGTGCCGCCGACACCGGTGCAGGCCCTCTACTGGGCCGGCTGCCCGAGGTGGCAAGCACAAGCGGAAGAAGGGCACCGTCTTGTTCGGCAGTGCCCCGAAGAAGCCCAAGAATCTGGGTTCCGCGACCAAGCAGAAGGAGGCCACGGCGAAGGCGCCACCCATAGTGTCAGCGTAAGTGCCTTTTTCCGTCCATTCCTTTAGTTTTTCTCTTAGTGACTCGGCCTGAGATTCCTTTGCTTCGTTTTCTGTCTCAGAGCCCCACTCTCCCTCGACAAGTCGACCGCCGCCGCCGTTATCAGGCCGGCGGAGACTTCTGCCACCACCCGGCGCATCGACCCAGCCGCCGACCTCCGAGAGGCGCAGGACCGAAATGCATGGGAGGTGCACGAGGAGCGGGAAGCCGCCCGCGTGGAGAAGGTGGAGGCTGACAAGGCGGCAGCATCGGCGCTGCTGAAGCTGGCGGAGGCGGAAGCTGCGACCATGGAGAAGGAACGGCTGGCGGAGGCTAGGCGCCGCCAGGAGACACTAGTCGTCACTCCCTTGAGCTCCGTGCCTCCTCCACCAGAATTCGTGGGGTCGACGTGGGAAGCCGGCGGCGACCACCCGGTCATGGAGCAGGAAGGCGGTGATGTCGCCATGTCGGACGTCTTCGTGCCTCCGCCGCCACCGGTAGTCGAAATGAGGGACGCGCAGCCGAACGCCCCGCTGGTGCCACCAGCCGGGAACGAGGTGGCGATGGGCCCAACTCCTGAGGCCCGCATGCCCGTGCGCTATCGTCTTGCCAGGGCGGCCTCGGTGCCGCGTAGACTGGAGGCCAGTGCCGCGAGTTTGTCTGCTCCTAACACCGAAGCGACCAGCGCCGCGCCCTCCGGCTGGATGCGTGGAGGTGGCATGGGGGCGCTGAACTAGGCGGCCCTCGACGTCCAGGCCAAGCTCCGGGCCAAAGCCGAAGCCGTCAAGCAGTGCAACGAAGCATTCCTGAGCTTGCATGCGGCCATCTGGGTATGCTTCTACCCTCTTCCTTTTTGTTCTTCTTATTCCTTGGTGGGGGCGCGCTGACGCACCCACTGGGTGTAGTCCCCAGGTCCCGGGCCGCCTGCCGAGCAAGCGGTCCGGAACCTTAACTTTGTAGGCGTCATGTTATAATTCCTTCTTGCATATGTTATCACAGGATTACCACAATCTTCGTTCGGCCACCTTCAACTCCGGCGTCCGGGAGCTGGAGAGGCAGACCGCGCACTTGTCGGAGAGCCGGAGTAAGTTTGGATTTCCTTTCCTGCGGGGGCGCGCTGGCGCACCCGCGGGCTGTAGTCCCCGAGGTTCAGGCCGACTACTGAGCAGTCGGGCCGAATCTCCCTGGCAAACGTATTTCTTTATTTGATTGCTGGTAGCTTCTGTCTTCTGCGGGGGCGCTCTGGTGCACCCACGGGCTGTAGTCCCCGAGATCCGGGCCGACTGCTGAGCAGTCGGGCTAGATCTCCCCAGCAACCGCATTCCTGTCTTGTCCAATTTTTGACATCTTTTTCCTTTCTTCTTTCTTGGCAGGGGCCAACGCCACCTTGTTGCAGCAGCTGGGCGAGGCCAACACCGTGCTGCGCGTGAAGGAGGTGGAGTGTGTCAAGCTGGACGAGGAGCGGGACCGACTGGTCACGCGACTGGCAGAGCAGACAGAGCGTCTTCGGACGGCCCAGCGGGAGGCGAAGACGAAGCAGACCGACTTCCTTGCTGAATTTGGGGTTCAGCGCTCTGTCTGGGCCGACAAGGAGGCTCAGCTGACTACCGGCTTCGGCAGCATTGAGGACATGGTTGACGGTATGCTTCCCTTCTTTTCTTTCTTTGAGCAGCCGGCTCCGCCTGGGCTGACCATCTGTTTTAACTTCTGTCTTCTTTACTCTTTCGCCCAAGCAGACTTCTTCCCAGGTCACTCTGTCGCCACCAACCAGGTTATTGAGGCTTATCACGAGGAGCGGAGGGCGCGCAGATTGCCGCCAACGCCCCCCGGAATCTTAATGAGCAGCTCCTCAGCATCCAGGACCACCTTTGGCCAGCCCACCAGATGCTGCACCGACTTCAGTGTGTCGGAGCCCAGGCGATCTCCGCCCTCTGGCTAGGCGTGCCAGCTCCACACACACCCAGTCGGACTGCCGACTGGCTGGAGGTGGCGGCCAGTCGCTCGGAGGCTTGGAACGTCTATGTAGCTCGGGCCGGAGCGCGCCGAGCTTTGGAGTTTTTCAGGGCATGATACCCTGGGCTAGACTTAGCCCAGCTGACCACGTTCCGCCTGGAAGCGCTGGGGAGTTGCTGGCGGTTGAGGGCGAGCTTGTCAAGCGGGCGGCGGTGATCGCCGAGTACACCGATACTAGCGCCTTCATCCTTGAGCTGGTTGAAAATGGCGCCAAGGTACCGCCGGAGTTCTTTGGGCTGAACCCTGAAGACGGCGAGGACTCGGCCGAGGTGATCGACTCCAGCGATGAAGGGGAGGAAATGGAGGACGAGGACAACGAAGAGGACGCGCCGGAGGTCGGAGGGGACGGCCATCCCCAGCCTGACCGTGCCTCGAGCAATGATCCATGCTCAGGTGCGCCGACCGCTGCCGAAGGCGACCAGGCAGAGACCAACCAGCCGTCCGCTCCACCAGCCGGCGCTGACAACTCCACCGTCCAGCCGTCCGCTGCCCCCACCAGTGCTGCCGACTCGATCGCCCCGCCAGAGCCCTCTGCCGCTCCTTAGGCCGTCGATTTTACTTTCTGTTTTAATTGATTTGGACAAACTTGTTAAATTTGCGCAGTTCCACCCGTGGGGTGTATTTCAAACTTGTTGAATGCTGGCCAAGGGCCTTTTGCTTATGTAAATATGCTTTAATTGCCGACTTCCAGCTTTCCTTGCTTTCTGCCCTTTTGTCTTTTTTCCTTGCCGCCCTTCCTTAGCTATCCCTTGGCCAGTCCAACAGCCGCTCTGTGGCCTGCGGCTGGGCCAAGTACTTAGCTATTTTGGGAGGGCAAGTACTTAGCCGGCTAGAGCGTTGTCAAGAAACGTAGGAGCCGGCCGGCCGACTGCTCAGCAGCCGGTCGAGTAGGCGAGGTGCCGGCTTCAGCTATGTGCGCCTTTTTTTCCTTAGCCGTTTTTTCGTATGGGCACCTTTCTTGCAACTCCTGTCGGCCGTTCAGTCGCTCTGCCAGCTACGCTTTTGACAAGAGAAGTTTGCTGGTGCCGAAATACTACTTGTCCGACTACAGGAGGCGGCACATAGTAGAAGGCCGCGAGCCCCCCGGGCCGACTAGTCGTGCCCGGTGCCACGCGGAATAATGAAAGAACACATTCATGGGCATAATTCTTATCATATAGATAAAGAGGGCAATCCTCGAGCTCTTCTCGGGGGACCCGGAGTCTTTGTACTTAATACAAAAGGTAGCATGGTACATACTTCTTTTAACTGTAGAATCTTTGGAGGAGGTTCGCATTCCATGGCATCTCCGTCTCCTTGCCTGAGTCATCTCTTTTGCGTGCTCTAGGCTTCAGAGCGTCGATCAGATAGTAGGAATTGTTGCCCAACACTTTGCTGATGATGAATGGGCCTTCCCAAGGCACCGAGAGCTTGTGCTAGTCGGTTGTTCGCTGGATCAGCCGGAGCACAAGGTCTCCTTCTTGCAATGATCTTGGCTTGACCTTGCAATTGTAGTATCGGCGAAGACTCTGCTGGTAGATGGCAGACCGGCTGAGTGCCAACAGCCGGCCTTCTTCCAGCAAGTCGATGCCATCTTCTCGTGCTTCTCTGGCCTCCTCCTCGGTGTACATGGTGACTCGAGGGGAGTCCAATTCTATGTCCGTCGGGATCACGGCTTCGGCACCATAGACGAGGAAGAAGGGCGTGAAGCCGGTTGACTTGTTCGGAGTTGTACGCAAGCTCCAGAGGACGGCCGGCAGCTCCTCGAGCCAGCAGCCGGCCGAACGCTCTAGAGGCTCGACCAGTCGGGGCTTGATGCTGGACAAAATTAGGCCGTTTTCTCGCTCCACTTGGCCGTTTGACTGCGGATGGGCAACGGACGCTAGGTCCAGTCGGATGCCCTGCGTTGCGCAGAAACGGGCCAAGGCTCCCTTGGCGAAGTTTGTGCCGTTGTCGGTGATGATGCTGTGTGGTACGCCGTACCGAGTGGTGATGTTGGCGATGAAGGTCATGGCAGTCGGCCCATTCAGCTTCTTGATTGGTTTTTCTTCTATCCACTTGGTGAACTTGTCCACAGCGACAAGCAAATGAGTCATGCCGCCACGGGCCGTCTTGAATGGCCCTACCATATCCAGTCCCCACACGGCAAAGGGCCAAGCTGTGGGAATGGTCTTGAGTGCAGAAGCCAGCAGACGTGGCTTGGAGCGGAACTTCTGGCACCCTTGACACTTCTGGACTAATTCTTTGGCTTCTTCTAGAGCAGCCGGCCAAAAGAAACCATGGCGGAAAGCCTTGGCCACAAGTGATCCTAAAGTCGTGTGGTGACCGCTTTCGCCTTGGTGGATATCTCTGAGGATTGCTTGGCCTTTGTCTGGCTCCACGCAACGCTGATAAACGCCAGTAACACTTCGCCGCACCAGCTCTCTGTTGACGATGGTGTAAGCTGCTGCCCGCTGTTGCACTTGTCGGGCCAAGATCTCATCAGTCGGCAGCTCCTTGTTCACCAGAAACTTGAGGATTGGCTGGGCCCAGGATGGTGTTGCTATTTCTTTGACTTCTACGACTGCAACTTGTATAAGGGCGGTTGGGCCGGGAGGCGGCGGGTTGGTAGCTGCTTCCGCCTGCTGAACTGGAGAAGTCCCCGGGTCGACTACTGCAGTCCCCGGGCCGGGCTCTAGAGTCCCCAGGCTGGGTGCGGCTGCCGAAGTCCTCGTGATGGCTTGTTGGGTCCTCAAGTCGGGTCTGACTGCTTCAGGAGGGGCCGACACGAAGATGGAATCTTATTCTGGTGACGGCTTGACAGACAGCTTGAGGAGGCAACACAGGGCGATGCCGGCTGGTATTGCTTGTCAGGTGGAGCCAATCTGTGCCAAGGCATCTGCTTGCTCGTTGTCGTTTCTTGGCACATGAGGAACTCGCACCCTTCAAAATATCCATTGAGCTGATGTACGAAGAAGCGGTAGCTCGCCATGTTTGCATCCTTGGCATCCCAGTCGCCTGACGACTGCTGGACCACCAGGTCAGAATCGCCATAACACAGGATTCGGCGAATGCCGAGTTCCTTGGCAAGCCGGAGCCCGTGTATGAGTGCTTCGTATTCTGCTACATTGTTGGGGGCGGCAAAGTGGATCTGCAGCGCATACCTGAGCTTGTCGCCTTTTGGAGAGGTGAGGACAATGCCGGCTCCCAGGCCGGTGCGCATTTTGGATCCATCGAAGTGCATCCGCCAGCGAGTGGAATCTGGCGCTGGCGGGAGGTATTGGATCTCGGCCCAGACTACAAGGAAGTCGGCCAGTGCTTGTGACTTGATGGCGGTGCGAGGCTGGTAGTGGATGGTGTAGGGGGCCAGATCTATGGTCCACTTGGCCACTCGGCCAGAGGCATCTCGGCTTCCAATGATCTTAGCAAATGGAGTTGTGCAGACAACAGTAATTGGATGCTCTTGAAAGTAGGGCTTGAGCTTCTTGGCGGTGAAATGCATGCCATAGCACATCTTCTGATTGTGGGGGTAGTTTTTCTTGGAGGTGGACAGTACTTCACTAAAATAATATACCAGCCTCTGGACCAACAGTGCCTTGCCTTCCTCCTTGCGTTCCACCACTATGACTGTGCTGACCACCCGACTGGTGGCGGCAATGTAAAGGAGCAAAGGCTCTTTATCAGTCAAAGCCGCCAGGACAGGCGGGGTGGTCGACATCTTCTTGAGCTGACGGAAAGCTTCGCCTGCCTTGTCGTTCCACTCGAAAAAAGTGGTTTTCTTCATGAGCTGGTACAGTGGGAGAGCCTTCTCGCCCAGCCAGCGGAGGAAGCGGCTAATGGACGCCAGGCAGCCGGTGAATTTTTGTACATCCAGCAGTCGGGTGGGAACTTCCATACTCTCAATTCCCTTGATCTTCATAGGGTTGCACTCCATGCCGTGCTCTGAGACCAGAAAGCCAAGAAGTTGGCCGGCTGGTACTCCAAAGACGCATTTCTCTGGGTTGAGCTTGATTTGAAATTGATGCAGGTTGTCAAATGTCTCTTTGAGTCTTCTAGCAGCATGCCACGCTTCTCCGTCTTCACCACCACATCATCCACATAAACATGGGTGTTTGTGCCGAGTTGCTTGAGGAGGCACTTCTGCATGCAACGCTGAAACGTGGCCCCGACATTCCTCAAGCCGAACGTCATTGTCAGGTAACAGAAGGCTCCGAATGGTGTGATGAAGGCAGTTTTAGCCTGTCGGCTGGGTTCAGCTTGATCTGATGGTACCCTGAGTAGGCATCCAAAAAAATCAGCAGCTCGCATCCGGCTGTGGAGTCTATCACTTGGTCGATTCTTGGCAAGGCAAAGGAGTCCTTGGGGCAAGCTTTGTTGAGGCTGGTATAATCAATGCACATGCGCCATTGCTTGTTCTTCTTCAGCACAAGAACCGGGTTGGACAACCACTCGAGGAAGAACACCTCCATGATGAAGCCGGCTGCCAGAAGCCGGGCTATTTCTTCTCCAACAACTCTTCTTTTCTCTTTCGACGGGCAGCGTAAGGGCTGCCTGACCGGCTTGACCTCAGGTCGGATGTGTAGCTTGTGCTCGGCGAAATCCTTCGGGACACCCGGCATGTCTTTGGGAGACCATGCGAAGATGTCATGATTCTCACGGAGGAAATCGACGAGCTCGCCTTTCTATTTACTGTCCAGGTTTGTTCCTATGAGCGCGTGCCTCTCCGGGTGC
This sequence comes from Triticum dicoccoides, assembly GCF_002162155.2. Lineage (NCBI taxonomy): Eukaryota > Viridiplantae > Streptophyta > Magnoliopsida > Poales > Poaceae > Triticum > Triticum dicoccoides. Next base: position 607,510,292 of record NC_041391.1, on the reverse strand, counting down.
TCTGGGTCCAGTGGTATCTTCTTGGTTTCCTTCGCCGGCTTGAACGAGCCCTCAACTTCCGACTCCTTGGGTGGTGGTGACATTTCTAGCTGCTTGCCTGCCAACGCCACAACCCTTTCCAGGAGCCGTTTCTTAGCTGCAATCACTAGGGACTCGGCCAGTCGGCTGCTGTATGCCGCACAAGCGGATGATTTCCTGTAGTCTCTGGCTATGGTTTGGATTCCCTTGGCAGTCGGCATCTTCATCTTGAGGTAAGCGTAGTGGGGGACCGCCATGAACTTGGCCAGGGCAGGTCGGCCGAGCAGCGCGTGGTACGGGCTTTCTAGGTCCACCACTTCAAACCAGATTGCCTCTCGGCGGAAATGATTTTTGTCCCCGAAGAGGACGTCCATCTGGGTCTTGCCGATTGGTGAGCAGGAAAGGCCAGGAACTATGCCATGGAATACAGTCCGACTGGGCTGAAGCTGCTTCTGCTTGATCCCCAATTTCTCCATTGTGTCACGGTACAAGATGTTGATGTTGCTGCTGCCATCTATCAGAACTCTGGAGAAGCGAGATGCTCGCCTCTCTGTTGCAAGTGTGGCATCCAGGACCAGGGCATAAGAACCGGGAGAAGGCATTGCTTCCGGGTGGTCGGCCCTGCTCCAGCTGATGGACTTCTCCGACCAGTGCATAAACTCAGGGACTCCGGTTGCTACCGCTTGCAATTCTTGTTGCTGCTGCCGTCTGTTGCGTAAGTCGTCAGCTACACTGGTGAACACGACATAGGCTCCATGCTCTTCTGGATACTCATCTTGTATTGCTCTGACTGGTCGGACCGCCGGATGTTGAGGCTGAGGAGGCGGCGGGCCGGCAGGCGGCGGAGGCAGGAGTCCATCTCCCTTGGCGATTCGGGTGAGCCAATGGCACTTTCGAGTGGTGTGGTTGGACGGCTTCGCGCTGCTGTGGAACTTGCAAGGCGCATCGAGAGTCTGCTCGTACGATAAGGCGGGCAACCAATTGGGCTTGCCGCCCTTCTAACACTTGGGCGGAGGCTACCCCTCCGGCTGCTGGTCTTCGACTGCCGCCACCTGTCGGCTTGCGGGAGCCAGCTATGCGGCCATGCGCTTGTTGTCGCTCTGCTGATGTCTCTGACTGGAGTCTCCAGCCGGGGCTCGAGAAGTCGGAGGGGCTATCTTGCCAGAGGCATCGACTTGGATCTCCACCTTCATGGAGGAGTCGGCAGTGGCGTATTTGTCGATGATGATTAACAGCTCGTCGAGGGTCGCCGGCTCATCGCAGAGGAGCCGGTGCTTGAGGAGGGTGCCCTCTCGGCACCCGGCAATGAAATACTCGATGGCCTGCACCTCGTGCACGCCCTCGTAGGAGTTGCGCAGCTCGGCCCATCGCGTGAGGTAGTCGTGAGTCGATTCGTTGGGCCCTTGGACGCACAAGGAGAGCTCTCGAGTCTTGGGAGGCCACTTGTATGTGCTGGTGAAGTTGCAGACGAAGGCCTCGATGAAATCAACCCAGCCGTTGATGCTGCGGGGCTTCAGGCTATTGAGCCACGTCCGGGCTGTGCCCTGGAGCATGAGCGGGACGTACTTCACAGCAATGCGCTTGTTGCCGTTCGCTATGCTAACGGTCGTGGAGTAGTCGACCAGCCAGTCTTCCGGCTTCACGGAGCCGGTGTATTTGGGCGTGTCTCTTGGGAGGGTGAACCCTCGAGGGAAGGGCTAATCTCGGATTCGGGGGCCAAAACAGGGCGGACCCAGCGCGTCTTCTTCTTCTAGCGCCAGGGAGCGATTGAAACGATCGATCCGGTGGCGGGCGTTGTTTTCTCCGACTCCTTCTCGGCGGCCAAGGCGATCGCCGAGTGTCGGGTGAGTGACATGTGGAAGAGTGGGATGCCTTTCTCCGCGGGGCCGAGGAGGAGGCGGGTCGCCCTGCCGCTCCACAGCTCGAGGGCAGCCTTCAGCGTCGCGCTCGATGGTGAGGCGAGTCCAACTGCGGCTGGCAGCCGGCTCGTTGGCTTTCTTTCTGCGAACATCACCAGTCGGCGTCCGAGATGTTGCGCCGTGATCTTGGGGAGGGGGCAGCTCGTTGTTCTGCCGGGTTGGCACTTCGTCGCGGCAGCTGGCTTCGTGCTACTCGACGGCCGCATCAAGGAGCTGCTGGACACGCTCTATCATGTGGCGACGCTCGTCGCCTTCGTACTTGTCCATCTCGTCTGCCACCGCCTGGGCAGCTCGTATGTTTCCCGCTGGCGTGGCGTAGATGGGGCATTCTGTCCCGAACACACCATCGATGGCCGCGCCGTGCAGCCGGATCGAGCCGGTGCGGCAAGGCCCCTCAGGAGCCGGTGTCCCGCCGACGGCCCGGTCGATCTCGCGCCGGTAGGCCTCCGAGAGGCGTCACATGCTGGCCAGTCGGCCAGCGCTTTCGATGAGCAGGACGCGACGTGCTTCCAGCGCCTCAGCGTCCGCGTCCGCTGGGATGGGCGCTGACAAGTTTCGCAGCGCCGCATCGAGCGGGTCTCGAGCGCCTCCGTCCGAGTGCTCGCCGCGGTTGATGACAAGCACCTCTGTGACGGTGCTCCCACCGCTGTGCTCGCAAGGAGGCGGATCATCGTAGACCACCACGTTGGTGGGGAACGTGTCAAGTGACACCGTGTCGGAGTCAACAATCATCGGGGCGGTGGAGCCAACAGACTCCAAATTGGCAGCAGGCTCGCTGGCGACATGGAGCTGGTCGAGGAGGCTGACGAGGCGACTCTCCGGGCAGTCGGTGCCTGCGTCGGATGCAGGATCACCGGAGAGGTTGATCTCGCCGACAAGGTCGGCAAGGCAGCTGGATGCGCAGGCGATCTCCGCACCGCGCAACCCATCGAGGCTGACACTGTCGGGTGTGCTGTGCTGGCTACGCACGTTCGGAAGGAACGGGGTTCTCCTCCAGAACAGATCTCTGGACGACGGTGCACCTCGCCCCATGGTGGGCGCCAAATGTCAGGGGTTGGGTGCGACATATGCCAAGGGATGGCTTATCATGGTGGGAGCGAGTAGAATGTCGCCGGTGCCCGGAAGCGGGATAAGGCGTAGACACGTACGCCGACGCACTTTACCTAGGTTGGGGGCTCTCCTTGGAGATAATACCCCTAGTCCTGCTCTGCGGGGTCTCCGCATGATCACTAAGGCACTAGTGAGTACAAGTTGCTCCTTGAGCTGTATGCTAGAGGTTGAAGGAGGCAGGGCTAGCTCTCTTCTCCCTCTAGGTGTGAGTCTAGGTCTATCAACTTTTGGAACCCTTTGCATGGGTGCCCTGGGGGTTTTTATAGGCCTACCCCCCAGGGGTACAATGGTAACTCGGCCGTGTGCTGGGCCCGGATGTCAGTGTCTCTGGCCGCCGGCTTCTTTGCCGGCAGCTGGGGCCCGCCGCCTGGCGGGCCCTCCGTCCAGTCCGGTACGGAGCCGACAGGCCACGTCTGCCGCTGGCGGGTCTGGTTGGTGACTGATCACCGTAGTCATGGTGCTAATGACGCGGGCTTGGTTAGGGGAGCATGGATACAGTCCCGCCGCCTGGTGGGAGATCACTGTAGCCACACCGCCCCCTGTCTAGGTGATGTCATGCTGCCCTCGAGGGAGGGTTCAGCCGCCTGCTGGGGGCCGGCCTACCGTAGTTCCGGTTGGTCTGGCGTCGGCCGCCTTCCGGGCTCTCTCTGCTCCGTAGGGGCCTCCGCCTGCGGGCAGTACCCGACAGGCCGTCGTGGGAACAGTGCTTCGCCGGTCAGTAGTGGCATAAAGTGGGAATGGCAAGTGCCACATCATGCACGGATCTCCGCCGGTACGGGGCACTGTAGCCATGCCAATCCCGGGATCCGGGGGTATGGGGCTACGCTGTAGCCTCTCCCCATCTTGTCTTCTTGAGGAGGGTGCAAACTCTGAGGTCGCCTGGTGGACGCCTGCTAGAGGCCGACCTTTCTGGAATCCGTCTGCTAGGAGGCGACTCGTCTTGGTGCCGTCTGCTAGCGCTAAGCCGCCTTCGGGCAGCCGTCCGTTCAGGCCAGCCGGCCACCAAAAGGCGGTGCTCCATTCTGGAGTCTTGTGGGTCGAAGCCGGCCCAAAGTGTTGAAAGGCTCAGGGACCCGGGTTTGCCTACCCATGGCCCAATACTCTTACACTAGTGGGTTGTGCCCCCCTCGGGGCACCCCCCAGGTGTTGCTCTGGCCCTTTGGATGTCTTCTGGTCCATAAAAAATCCAAAACAAAGTTTCATGGCGTTTGGACTCCGTTTGATATTGATTTCCTGTGATGTAAAAAACAAGCAAAAAAGAGCAACCGGCACTGGGCACTAGGTCAATAGGTTAGTCCCAAAAAATGATATGAAGTTGCTATAAACTGATTGTAAAACATCTAAGAATGATAATATAACAGCATGAATACTTCATGAATTATAGATACGTTGGAGACGTATCAGCATCCCCAAGCTTAATTCCTACTCGTCCTCGAGTAGGTAAATGATAAAATAAATAATTTATGAAGTGTGAATGATAGCAAAGTGCACAAGTCCTATCAATGCCAATTGCAATCACTTCTCCTAGCATCATAACAACAATTCTTTCCTAAAAAACTCCTCATGTTAAAGTAGCAACCAATTCACATGTTAATGTTCAAACAATGAATTCTCTTGAAACTCAACAACCTATGTTCTTAGTCACCAAGCAATTGTAATTCAATTTATTCAACAGAATTTAAGTAAGAGCTCCACACACTCAACCATCATATAGTCTTCTATGATTGGTAACACTTACCGCATACACATGAGCAAAACGTTTCAACCGGACACATGGAACGATAGGGGCTTATAATTTTGCCTCCCAACGTATTCACCTCAAGGGTGATGTCAACAATAATAACTCATGCTACCCATATCCAGCTGGATATATGTGCCTAGATCTTTCCTCACCATGTGATGCTTGCTGAAAGAGAAAAATAAAAAGGAATAGGGAGAAAAACTTTGACTCTTGCATGAAAGTAAATACATAAAAGTAAAAGATAGGCCCTTCGCAGAGGGAAGCAGAGGTTGCCATGCGCTTTTTGTTTGTATGCTCAACCCCTTAGTGCAAAAGAACGTCACATTATATTGCCCCTTATGATAGCAACCTTTATTATGCAGTTTGTTGCTTTTACTCTTTGCCATCACAAGTTCGTACAACGCTCGATTTTCTCTTACACTAAATGATCTAACACTTCTATAAGCAATTTCTATTGCCTTATTGCACCGATGACAACTTACTTGAAGGATATTGCTCAATCCTTAGGTAGGTATGGTGGACTCTTAAAAATAAAATTTGGGTTTAAGGGTTTTTGGATGCATAAGTAGTATCTCTACTTGGTGCAGAATGTTTGGCTAGCAAAGATGGGGGGCAAGCAGCACATGTTGAAGGATCTATGACAATATAACTTCTATGTGAATATGAACAAACATAAACCATTACGTTGTCTTCCTTGTCCAACGTCAACAATTTTGGCATATAATATTTTGATGGGGGCTCACAATCACAAAAGATTACCAAGATAGTGTATTTGCATGTGAAAGTTCTCTTCCTTCTACTAATCATTCATGAATTGCTTGTATGACCAATATTTTGATTGTCAAGCTTCAAAAGATTTCACTTCTAAACCCAATATGAAGCTACCACTAGGCATGATATGGACATATAATTTCAACTTCATGATATTCAATTCATTCAACAATTTACTCATAGGATATAAGTGAAGCACAAGAGTAAATGACAAGCTACTCCAAAAAGTCACAAGTGAAGATCAAACGAGTAGTTAAGTAAATGGATAGCTATTTGAGAACTCTCTCTTATTTAAAAATTTCAGACCTAAGTATTTTATTAAAATAGCAAGCAAAACAAAAAAAATGACATTCCAAGAATAGCACACATCATGTGAAGAAGCAAAACTTAGGCTCAACCGATACTAACCGATAACGGTTGAAGAAGAAAGGTGGGATGCCTACCAGGGCATCCCCATGCTTAGAGGCTTGAGACTTATTGTAATATTAACTTGGAATTCCTTGGGCATCCCCAAGCTTGAGCTCTTGTGTCTTGTTCATTCCTCTCATAACACAGTTTTCCTAGATCTCAAAATTTTCATCCACACAAAACTCAACAAGAACTCGTGAGATAAGTTAGTATAAATCAATGCAAAAACCTTATCATTCTCTACTGTAGCAAATCACTGAAATTCATATTGCATACTAAATGCCTCTGCATATTTAATACTCCTATCCTCTAATAGAATCATTAAACAAGCAAACATATGCAAACATAACAACAATCTGCCAAAACAGTACAATCTATAAAGAATGCAAGATTCATCATACTTCCCTAACTCCAATTTTTTTGAAAATTTACCACACTGTAGAAAATTTATCAGAGCTTATTATGCAAAAAGTTTCAACATTTTATCACATTCTGACTTTTCTAGGGAATTTTTGCAACAGTGATAAACTTTCTGTTTTGAAACAGCAACATGTAGACTTGCAAAATAAGCATGGCAAAGCTATACTTGACATTTTATTGGAAAGAAAGATGCAAAACATTATTCTAAATAACAGAAAGCAAATCCTAACAAAATAAATTTATGCTCCAAGTAAAACACATAGCATGTGACGAATGAAAACATAGCTCCAAGTGAGGTTACCAATAATGTTGGAGGCGGAAGAGGGGATGCCTTCCGGGGCATCCCCAAGCTTAGTTGCTTGGATCTTCCTTGAATATTACCTTGGGATTCCTAGGGCATCCCCAAGCTTAGGGTCTTTTAACTCCTTATTCTCCTCATATTGATATCTCACCAAAAACTTGTAAACTTCAATCACACAAAACTGAACAGAACTTCGTGAGATAGGTTAGTATGATAAAGAGCAAACAATTTCACTTTGGTACTGTTAAAGACAAGGTTCATAATTGTTTCCACACAATTACTACTGTAGCATATCACTTCCACAATTTATATTGAGCAATATAAGCCATAGAAACTAGAAAACAAGCAAACTATGCATTGAAAACAGAATCTGTCAAAACAGAACAGTCTGAAGCAATATGTACTGCAATCATACTTCTTCTATTCCAAAAATTCTGACAAATTAGGAAAACCGAGGGAATTTGTATATCTATCACTTGTAAAACATTCAGATCAAAATCACGTTCCAGTGAATTTTCAAAATTCCTGGACTGAGCGCAATAGTTTCTGTTTTTGCACAGATTCAAGTCAACTATCATCCACACTATCCCAAAAGCTTTACTTGGCACTTTATTGAAACAAAAGCTATAAAACATGATTACCACAGTATCATAATCATGTGAACACACTAAAACAGTAGGGTTAAATGTTGGGTTGTCTCCCAACAAGTGATTTTGTTTTATGCCTTTTAGCTAGGCCTGATGATTTTAATGATGCTCACATAAAAGTAAAGAATTGAAACACAAAGAGAGCAACATGAATCACATGGAAAGCACATTTAAGCCTAACATACTTCCTATGCATATGGATTTTGTGAGCAAACAATCTATGGGAGCAAGAATCAACTAGCATTGGAACGCAAAACAAGCATAACTTCAATATTTTCAACATATAGTGAGGAAACTCAATATTATTGCAATACCTACAAGCAAGTGTTCCTCTCTCATAATAATTTTAAGTAGCATCATGAATGAATTCAACAATATAGCTATCACATAAATCATTATTTTCATGATGCATAAGCATAGAAATTTTGTTACTCTCCACAGCAAATTTATTCTCATCAATAGTAGTGGGAGCAAACTCAACAAAATAACTATCATGGGAGTGAAAATTAAAATCATGATGACAAGATCCATGGTTATCTTTATTCTTTATAGCACATATGTCAGCACCATAATCATCATAGATAGCAACTTTGTTATGATAGTCAATTGAAGCCTCATCCAAAATGGTGTATTCATCACTAAATAAAGTCATGACCTCTCCAAATCCACTTTCATCATTATAATCATCATAAATTGGAGGCATGCAATCATTATAACAAATTTGCACATCAAATCTTGGGGGACTAAAAATATCATCTTCATCAAACATAGCATCCCCAAGCTTATGGCTTTGCATATCATTAGCATCATAGATATTCAAAGAATTCATACTAACAACATTGCAAGCATGCATGCTCATCATTTATACCAAGCATTCTATTGAATTCTTCTTCTATGAATTGAGCACAATTTTCCTTTCCATCATTTTCACGAAATATATTATAAAGATGAATAATATGATGCAACCTCAATTCCATTTTTTTGTAGTTTTCTTTTATAAACCAAACTAGTGAGAAACAAGAAACTAAAAGATTCGATTGCAAGATCTAAAGATATACCTTCATGCACTCACCTCCCCGGCAACGGCGCCAGAAAAGAGCTTGATGTCTACTATGCAACTTTATTATTGTAGACACGTGTTGGGCCTCCAAGCGCATAGTTTTGTAGGACAGTAGCAATTTTCCCTCAGGTGTATGACCTAAGGTTTATCAATCCGTGAGAGGCCTGGGATGAAGATGCACTACAAAAAAAAAGACACATTCGTGACATTTTGGGCCGAACGAAATTTTTTTGTCATACATATGACACTTCTATGACGATAATTGTGACAAAACCCGGTATCATCATAGATGTGGTGGGCTCCTACTTCTATGGGAAAAAATCATGACAGAAAATGGGCTTTTCATCCTGGGCGGGCCGGAGACGCAGCTGCATGACATTCTTTGGGTTGTCCATGACGAAAAAAACCGTGGTAGAAGCGAGGGGGAGAAAAATTTCGAGGAGTTGCCGGTGGGAGGTCGGGGGTCGAGCGATGCGCATTTCTCTCGTACACGTACGCGCGTGTGTGTGAGGCGTTGTCTCTAACTAAACCCGAGCGAGGCGTTGGGCTCTAACTGAACCTGAGCAATTGCACTGCAGGCTACACATTACTGAACCCGAGCGATCGGTCGATGGATGTTAACTGAACCCGATGGAGCAATTCCTTCGCTACTGCTGCTAACTGAAGCCGATCGATTGGATGAACAGTGAGCGTTGTGGGGGGTGGATGAACAGTGAGCGGTGGCGTTGCCTCTGGATGAACAGGACCCCGTGGTGTGGAGGGATGGATGAACAGTAGACGGTGGAGGGGTGGCCGTGGAGGGGTGGTTGAACAGGATCCCGTGGTGTGGAGGGCTGGATGAACAGTAGATGGTGGAGGGCTGGATGAACAGTAGACGGTGGAGGGGTGGTTGAACAATAGCCGGTGGAGTAGCGCACGATGGAGGCTGGATGAACAGGAGCCCGTGGAGGCTGGAGGAGGTCAACGGTAGCCCGTGGAGGCTGGAGGAGGTCGACGGTGGAGATGAACAGTATCCCGTGGAGTCCCGTTTTGCGGTACGCCACACCCCTCCTGATGAACAGGACCCCCGTTTCGACCGTAGGAGGTCCGTTTCCTCCGTTTTGCGGTACATCACACCCCTCCCGATGAACAGGACCCCCGTTTCGACCGTAGGAGGTCCGTTTCCTCCGTTTTGCGGTACGCCACACCCCTCCTGATTAACAGGACCCCCGTTTCGACCATAGGAGGTCCGTTTCCTCCGTTTTGCAGTACTCCACACTCCTCTCGATCAACAGGACCCCGTTTCGAACGTAGGAGGTCCATTTCCTCCGTTGTGCGGTACGCCAGGCCTCGTTTCCATTGCCTGTTCCGTCCCAGCCCTCCCGATGAACACGACCACTCATTCCGTTCTGACCCAGCCGGTTGGCTCCCCATGAACACGACGACGACGTTGTTTCTCCATACCCAGCCATGTACATATGCGCGAGTAGGAGTTCGAGACCCTGCCCGTATGTACGTACGTGGCCTTATTTTCTTTCTTGCACCCTCGCCGCTGTACGTACGTGTACATGCTACGTGCGCGCCTCTACTACGACACGTGCGCGCCTCTACATCCACCAGTATATATGTACGTACACGTTCGCGACCATAATGACAACGCTACGTACGCTTCGACCAGGTGGGTCCTGACTGCCAGGCACTTCCTTGCGTGCAAAGATGTAGTTGGTGGGTCCTAGCAGTAAGGGGGGCAAATGTTTTTTTTGCCCGGACGCACTTCCTTGCGTGCGAAGATGTAGCTGGTGGGTCCCAGCAGTCAGGGGGAAACATTTTTTCGCAAAATATGGTGGCCCGTCCGGTGGGTCCCTGCTGTCAGGTGGAGGAATAATTATTTTCCGCGTAATAAGGAGGCACTTCCTTGCTGCGGCCGTGGACCCAGTTGTCAGCCTCTCCATGTACGGTCCATGTCCGATGGAAGCCGTTCCTTGACCACGTTGACCATGCCGCGCCGAGAGCACCAGGGCGGTGGACGACAGCGAGGCCTAGGAAGGGGACGACGCGGAGCCGGGGAAGACGCAGCAGTGTATGCCCACGCGTAGAGGAGTATGAGGGTTCACTGGTTCGCTGCGGTGTGAGGCTGCCATCGCCGCAGAATAACAGGGGGTGTGGGTGAGTAGAGGGATGGCCTGGCCAGCGGTGGGAGTAGTAGGGGCGGTGAGGCCTCCGCCGCATCGTAGCCGGCCATGGGAGGCAGGAGCACAAGGCACGACGGGCGCTGGTTTGGGCGGCTGGAGCAAGAAGACCAGAGGTTGAAGAAGCACTACGGCCGTTGGATGGACATCGTACGGTCACTGGAGCTAGAATCGTGCATATTGACTAAGTTGACAAAGCCCTCCGTCCCCGTCAACTTAGTAGGCCCGCAAGTCAGCCTGCCACTATACTGGGTCCCAGCTAACAGGGGGAGTATTCTTTTTTTTGTGCGTAATAAGGAGGCACTTCCTTGCATACGAAGATATAGTTGGTGGGTCCGAGCTGTCAGAGCCGGCCGTGGGGAGGAGGGAGCAGGCAGTCCCGCCGGCGCTTGTTTGAGCGGCTGGAGCAGGACGAGCAGAGATTGAAGAAGCACGACGGCCGTTGGATGGCCATCCAACAGTCACTGCTTGTGCGTCAACCTTTTTTTAGGAAAGCCTCAAATCTGTGGAAAACAGCATACAGCCCATCTGCCATTATTTTTAATAATTTACAACCCATTTGCTAATTCTTAAGGTTTTTTTGGAGCCCATATTATTTTTTTAGCATTACAACCCATATTGTGGCCACGGTTAAAAACTTATACGAAATTTTGCATATTTTGGTGCGGTCCGAACTGTTTTTAATCCCGAAATTTCGACTCACATTCAAACTGATTTTAAAAATAAATGTATATCAATATAAAATCCAACAAATTCTCCACGCATAAAAATTAATGTAATTTAAAATCTCAAAATGAAAAAAAAGATATTTGAAACTAATTGCCGGTTTGATGTGTTTTAAAAAAGTACAGCCCATTTCTCATTACTGATGGGCCATTTTCTCGGCCAGCCGAATGAAAGCTCTCCTCGTCTTGAAAGATTTGCAGCCCAACAGGCCTGACAAAGTGACTTACTTGGAAAATCACAAAAAAACTGGGCTGTGGCCATGGACCCAGCTGTCAGCCTCTCCACGTACAGTACTCTTCCGATGGAATGTCATTGACCACATTGACCACGCCGCGCCGAGAGCACCAAGGCGGTGGACGACGGCGAGGCCTAGGAAGGGGACGATGCGGAGCCGGGGAAGACATGGCAGTGGATTCCCACGCGAAGAGGAGTACGAGGGTTCACTAGTTCGGCTGTGGTGTGAGGCTGCCGTCGCCGCAGGGCTTGGCTAGCGGTGGGAGTAGTAGGGGGCGATGAGGCCTCAACGGCAGCACAACCAGCCACTGGAGGCAGGAGCAGGCGGTCTCCCCGGTGCTGGTGCAAGAAGAGCAGCGATTGAAGAAGCAGCAGGACCGTTCGATTCAAATCCAACGGTTACTGCTGCTAGAATCGTTTGTTCACTAAGTTGACAAGCCCTGCGTACGCGTCAATGTAGTAGGCCTACAGGTCAGCCTCCCAACCGGTGTGCCCCAGATGTCAGTGGGAGGAATCATTTTTTTTGTGTAATAAGGAGGCAGTTGATTGCGTGCGGCCAGGCCAGCGGTGGGAGTAGGGTGGGCCGAGGAAGCCTGCGCGGCATCACAGCGGGCCACAAGAGGAGGGAGCATGCAGTCCCGCCGGCGCTAGTTTAGGCGGCTGGAGAAGGAAGATCAGAGGTTGAAGAAGTACGGCGGCTAGAATCGTGTGTTCACTGACAAAGCCTTGCATAAACAAGTCAGCCGCCCGTTTTCCATTTTTAGAATTGCCGGCCATTTTCTGGTCAATACCAGGGTCAAAAAATTAACTAAATATGTGGGAAATTTTTGCTGGGGAATGAAATATTCTTAATCCAAAAATAAATAGACATACTAAAACAAATTTAAAAAAAAATAGTACTATGTCATGTTAAATCCAATGAAATACGTATAAGATATCACTGAAGAACAAAATTCAAAAAAAACTAATATCCCATTTGCTATAATTTTTTTGGAATTTTCAACCCCTTTTGATATTATTTCAACAAACATTGACCATACTCTTTGGCCAGGACAGAATGCATCCCTCCTCGTCTTGAAAGATTTGAAGCCCAGTAATTCGGAGAAAACAAATAGGCCTAACTTGGGTATTCTTCAAAAAGAAATACTGGGCTACCTATTTTCCCAAAGAACTGGTGCATGAGCATTTAGCTTTATTTATTTATTTACTTATTTATGTTTAGGGGACCATGAGCATGTACCTGGCCGGATTCATGTGAGAGCCTCCCTTCCAGTTAATTATGGGCTTCTCTATTGGGCCTTCATCAGTGGGCTGCATGTTATCAACAAGTGGAAAATGTGTTCCGTATGAAAAATAGTATGAGCTCTGTACGGTACAGGGCACTAAAGGATTGAACCGTGCAACAACTTCCAAAACATTGTGTTTGTCATTCTAACAACACATTTATTCAACCAACAGACGAAATATACTACTGATTGTACATTGAAAACAGCAGCAGCAGCAACCAGGGCTGGGGGTACAACAGAAGCAGTAAGCAGGCCAGAAGAGTGAAGATGCAGCTCTCTCTTCCAAACCAAACATCAGCCATCATTACAAAAGGGCTACCAAAAAAGAACAAGTGTATGCATCAAACTAAATAAAGATCCTACTACACCAAGTGTACGCATCTAACTAACTGGCTCAGTTAGATGTTACTATTTATTAAGCTGTGGAGATTGGCTGACGGCTTGAACCAGATGGGTGCCTGACGGGGGAAACTCCAGCCAGCAGGTCGAAGTCTGATACTTGTGACCCTCTCTCCTACTTTGGGCTGCAGAGCGTGGCGGCACACATCAGGGTATGGTGCATGCAGAGACGCATGGTACGATGTGTACACACAGTTTTGCCTGATGAACGAAACCACACTGCCATCATGATCCTTGCCGTCGGTTATCTCCTGGTTAATCGGATAATTCAGTCTGACAAACAGAGAGCGTGTACCAAGGCTATTTACCAGCCTCCAGTCAAAAGTTCCTAAAGGCCCAGAGAAGCTGGGATCCTGCTCAAAGACCTTGCAGTGACTGTGATTGTATTCCGCGAAACAACACGTCCGGTACGTGCGAACGATCATCAATCTTTCACGGTCGTCTGATCGAGCCAGGAACCACTTGCAACTGCCATGCCGCTTTTCTTTGAAAGGTTCTGGGATTAGGAACGGTAGGGACGCCAGGCGGCCTACAACATCATATCAAGTTGGAGTCAAATAAAAAAGGGTTCTTGATTTAGTCAATCTTAAGAACAGCATGTTATGAGCATGAATATTTTTTCAGTAAATGTTGACAGTAATATAAGCAAGTCATCATGATATCATAGGAAAGAAACATACTGCTATAACAGCCGTTTGTAGCGATGACTGGAGTAGGCCAGCAATACGTCCAGCCATAGAAGGAGTCGACAACGTAAATGATGCCCTTGTGTTCAATGGCATCAGAGAACCATGGAGGATGTATGATCCTGCGATGGACGTGCAGATTTATCCACTTACCGCAGTGACCTGTCAGATAGGCGAGACCGCGGTTGAAGAATGCAATTAGCCTGAAATCTTTATAATTCGCAGATCTTGTGGGCACTTGGCAGATTATAACCTTGAGCAAATCAAACTTGGTATCATGTTGGCTACTGTAAGATTCTGAGTATTCTGGGCCACGGTGCCAAAGCAGTGCAGTGTTAATCGAAGGAAGGGGGATCAATCGCCGGGTGTAGACCTCCACGAGCATCCAGCTGCCGCGACCGTCGACGAGCACCATCCAAGACGTGTTCATGCCGACCCAGTACACACCGTTAATGTAGCTGAGGCTGACGGGGATCGGATCACAGTGAAGGGGGTTGATGCTCGCCACCCTACGATCGTTATGCTGCGTGACATGCCGTTTCTGAAGATCAGGCGGCATCAGCAAGCAAGGAGCTGGCTTAAAAAGCTCCGGCCTGAGGGCTTTGAGTAAACGGTACAGCCCCGACGAGCACGCGGCGAGCGGCATGGTACTGAGATTGTCCACACGCGAAACAATGAGCTTGATTACCTCTGTGGGGAGTGAATTCCAGCCACTCTTTCGGCGGACGCTGCTCGGTTCTGCCATTGTTAGTGCTTGGGTTTCGGACGAGGGGGGGAGGCGCCTTAGCGGGGATGGAAGCTTGGACAATATTATGTGTGGACAAAGATGGAGAAGCGAATATGTGATGTGGGAAGTGGACAGGTGATGATGACTACAGCACACCTCTTGACTTACGAGACACATACCAGCTGCATAGGGTCATATCGATGCCAGACAACTTGCTTGAGTGATCACAGTACTGGTACTCCCTATAGTACCTACTACAGTACTATGCCCTAGCTTGCTAGAGTAGAGTAGTAGAGTAGGACTCTGCTCTACTACTAGCACCGGAGGAGTAGTATATTCTAATCTAAAATAGTTACAAACTTCAATGCCCGATCCTGGAACGACTACGAACTGTGCTCAAAGACCATGTCTATGTGGTGTTTGGACTTATATGCAAAAAAATAGCAAGATGCCCGTGCATTGCACGGCACACCATCATCACCAACTCGGTTTTTTCTCTACTCCTACTCCTATAAAAGACTCAGTTGGTGATGATGGAGGCCAGGAGACGTGTTCAGCCAGGCGTGCAGCGGACGGCGCAACACTATTCGATTTGTTATAAAAAAAGGTAGTAGAGATAGAGACATAGGGAGGAGCATGAGGTAAGGCCTTATCTGTAAATGTGGAGAGAGGTGCGGGTATCTTTTGTAAAATTGTCATAGTTGGCTTTCTATCCATGAGATATAGATCAGACGGTCTATATTACAAGATGGCAGGCATACCATCATCACCAACTCGGTTTTCTATAAGAGTAGATATATATAGATATAGATAGATAGAGACTAGGGAGTACTAGTAAGGACACCATCTACTGCTTCGTGTGCTACTCCTGCACTCCATTCGGCGGCCGCAACGTCCCCTACAGCCACTCTCTCCTGTCCTCCATTCGGCGGGCGCTGTTGAAATCTGGGGAGCGCACTCTCGCGACTGCTGGCAGCCACGACTTCACCGACGATGACTTCTTCCCGACCTCGGCAACCTCTTCCTCAACGACATGGGCGACAACCTCAACGCCAACGGTGCTTCTCCTATTGCACCGTATGTGTTTCTGTCCTTCCTGTTCGAAATCATGGTAGAATTCATGTTTCTACTCTATATCCTACTACTATGCTAGTACACATGATTAATTTCATCTCTGTTATAGCCGTCATGATTTATTTTGTGCTTACTCAGATTAAATCTCGTAGTAACTTGCTCATATATTCAACTGGCGCAACGTCCCCTACAGCCACTCTCGTTTCATGGACGGCCTGGTCGATGCCTCCAAGGGAGCCCTTCGTCCACTGCTATGAGTGCCCGATACCATTTTGTGGCTCGCCGGCAGACATGGTGCATCACCTCACGGATACGTGCAGCGGTCACTGCTGGCCCTTGGCGGAGAACATCAAGTACGACACGTGCTACCGGTTCACCATGCCGGAGTCGCTAGAGGATCACCGCCGCCTGCTAGTCTCGGAGGAGGACGACAGTGTCTTCCTCTTGATCGTGGGCACCGGCGAGGCCCGCGCAGGCCGCCGCCCCGTCTCTGTAATGTGCGTCAGGGGGGTCGCCGCTGACGCTTACATTGACACGAGGCAGATGTACGGGTGCGTGGTCAGTGTTACTACCCCTCCGGGTCGCGTGGGCAGCGACACCGGCCTCATTGGACAGACTTGGACTCTGGGGAGCTGGGACTATCCCGCCAATGTGGACTTGGAAAACCCATGGCATCCATTCCATCCTTTACCCGCCGACTCGGTGCACGGGGACTCCAATGAGGTTCACCTGGACATATGCATTATCAAGTGCACTTAGAAAACTTGTAGTGTGTGTGGGCGCTTATGGCCCGTGTCTTTGCTGCTTTTGATTCTGTAAGCTTGTCGTTAAACTTGAGTGGCTTTCGCCGCAGTCCTTCCTTTGAACTGCTCCTCTCAGTGAGCTGATGTAAGACACTTTGGGTTTCATATCACAAAATGGAACCGGGGAGGAGCCTCCCTGTTCTTCTAAAAAAATACGCATTATCAAGTTAAATGTTGATTATTAGTCTTTGCTCAATGTAATCCATTGTCTAAGCATGTGGAGACTTCCATGCATGATCTTTCTCTATTTGAGTATCGCGCATGAATAAAAGTGTATCCGTTTATGGTTTAGTCTAGAATCTTCCATGTATGATTTTTTACTACAGTACTGGTGAAAGACTTACGATGGACCATTTCTTACATCTCCTCTGCCCCCTTGCAAGTCATCCTGATTTAATCCCTCCGTCTAGGTGTATAAGGGCATGGTTAATATTACTTAATAGTATAGCCAACTATTGACTATAAGAAAGTGCCATGTCATCTGTAGCCAACATGTATAACAATCGATACTCAAAAACTAATTCTTAAAGATCATTTCTTGCAAAGCACAATAAGTGTTATTTCTTCACAAGTTTTGGATGCAGGTTGAACAGTTGAACGCTTTTGTTTGCAAAAGATACCTTTTTATCTATTTCACCCAGATGTTTGTGAGCTCTAGAGATGAGATAATATCCGAAGAAACCTATCGATACACGTTACACATGAGATGACCCCCACATCCTTTGTCAAATTAAACAACTCCCCGATAAATGCATTTCACTCTTCGGTGCAACGCACGGGCACCTAACTACTATAGATTAGTACGACCAAAAATTGAACTAACATTACATATAGTACGATAAATACTGATGCATGTCACCTAAAATTATATCATTCAAAACTATGTTCAAATACGAATCCAACGATATACTTTTTGTTGACATGCACTAACATTTTGTCAATTAAATCTTGAGTCAAATTCAATGGGGGACTAATAAACCATGACCGATGTAGTACAAGTGTAGAGGGCGGCGCTGCACGGGAGTCTCACCTCTCACCCCGCTCGTGGAGCGGCAGTAAAGCCGTCATATCACAAAACCCAACCACTCCCAGTAATAAATGGCCTGGTAAAATAAACGGACAAGCAACCATCACATCCCTCCGTATTTTTTGCATTTCATCTCTCTGCATTTACTTTCTCCGGTCCATCTCCCACACTCGATCCCTAGCTACTACTCCTAGGGCTAGTTCTTCTGGCGGCTTCCCCAGCTTTTCCCACAAGACTAGTCACAGTGGAGAGTAACAATAAGGCGCCTCACTCATTTATTTGGGCTTCTAAACTACTACTCCGTCCTGGTTTATTCCTCACCATTGTAATTTATGCTAAAATTTGACCAAAGATTTAACTGATAAAATCTTACTCAAAACACTTAGGCGCGGTGCACCTAGGTGTGTAAGTCATCTTACGAAAACCAAATAATCCCAAAACACTTAGGCACGGTGCATTAACTTCTACCTCGTTTCTTGTTTCTTGACATATCAACCAATAAGAGATAAAGAGTGTGCATGCTTTTAATGACTTGAGATATCAAACACGACATGTAGTGGTTAGTTCATTGCATGCAATACTATTAATTAGCAAATAAACATTAACGTTTCTCGTTTTCTCCTCCTCCTTGGTCACGGTGCACAGTCTAAGATGACTTACTCACCTAGACGGATGGAGTAGTGCATGTGACATGCACTAACATTTCATTAGTTAAATTTATGATCAAAATTTGACATAGATTACGATGGGGACCAATAAACCAGGACAGAGGTAGTAGTTATGGGATTACTAATCTAGAAGCCTAAAAGAACTGGCCCCTGGTACTCCTACTAGTAGTAGTACTCAAGTTGGAATTCCAATTGCACGGCACAACTTGTTAGGCAAAAAATTCGATACAGGCTGTAGGAAGCGGTTTGGGAATTTGCATGCCTTTCCAACCAGTGAGATGCTCCGTACAAAGTATGACAGAGAAATAACCACAGAGAAGGAAGCTAAAAGTAAACAATCAAACGAGCATTTTTGCATTTGTTTTTCATTTAATCGTTTCACAAGCTTGACTAGTGTTGTTTTTCTACTTTTACAAAAACCGCATCGTAATGTTAAAACGTGCATTTGCACGTACATAAGTAATAGTAGTACTCCCTCCGTCTAGGTGTACAAGTCTTCCCTCCTTCTTGGTCACCGTGCACAACCAAAGATGACTTATTGACCTGGACGGAGGGAGTAGCACAGTCTGCAAGCATATATCGAGAGAGACGTGTAGTCCGATAGTATATAGTAAAGTTTGTGCTATATGCACGTACTTGCAAAATGCGTAATAATACACAATGTTTCCAAACTTTCCCTTTTACATACTTAATTAAGGACGCTAAAAATTCCTGAACGTTCAGGATTTATCATTTGCGTCCCAAAACTAATGAGATCGCCTTATGAAACAAAAATTATACTCCTCCTAAAAGCCACAACACTCGCAGGAGCGCTTGCAGCACGCCACGAGTGCCCTGGTGCGCGGTCGTTTCCCAGCGCACTGACACAACACCTCTTCCTTAGCCTCGCAACTCGTGAGGTGCTGATTGGCGGCTTGCCGGCGGGCGAGCGCGATCTCACCGGTGTGGTGATCCGGCGCCAACAGGTACTCCTCCTGGCTGGAAGCGTGCACCCAGTCCACGTACCGCCAAGCATAGATGAGGCGCTTGGGCCCGACTGCACTCAGGGCGTTGGCATGGGAGTCCTCCGCCACCCTCACGGCCCTCGCACAAGCCTTCTGCCAAAGAACCAATTGCTTGACTCTCTCGGACGCGACATAGATCTCCCAGAAAGCTTGTTGCGCGGTCTGCTATTCTCCGCCTCTATTTTGGCACGCTCTGCTGGAGGCAAAGCCTCCCACAAGGCGACATCCATTTCTTTCTAGAGCTCCTCAAGGCTAGGGGGCTCGGCGGGCGGCACGGCGTTCTCCTCGTAGCAGGGAGCCGACGCGTCCTCCGACGCGCGTGCTGGCGAGATTGGGAACGCCGACGCATCCACCTCGACGCGTCGCGGCGAGGAGCGGAACGCCGATGCGTCCTCCTCGACTAGTGGCGGTGAGGAATGGAACGGCGACGTGTCGCGTCGCGGCGAGGGGCGGAACACCGACGTGTCCTCCTCGACTAGTGGCGGCGAGGAACGGAACGGCGACGCGTCACGTAGTGGCGAGGAGCGGAACGCCGACGCGTCCTCCTCGACTAGTGGCGGCAAGGAACGGAACGGCAATGCGTGACCGTCCGCGCAGTGCAGCGAGGGGCTCCTAGGGCTTGGGAGGGGCGATGCCATGGTGGTCGACGTGAGAGGGAGGGGGAGGAGATAGCGATGTCGTGGGAGGCGCAGTATTTATAGCGAGCAATGGCACACCTACGTAAGATATGGACTGAGCTGCACTGACTTAACTGCAGGTCCAGTTGCGTCACTGACATGTGGGCCAGTACACTGCTGGGCCCTTATGTCAGTGACCCAATGCACCTGAACTTAAGTAAAAGCTACGTGGGCATATTTGTTGGAGTAAATTACGGGGGAGCGAAGGGGTGGAAATATTGCTGGTCACAACAGATTGGACGAGCGTGGGGGGAGGATAGTCATGCATGCAGATTTTTTCACACGGGGTGGAGTGGTGGGACCGCCGGGGGGAGAAGGAGAGTTTGGCATGCATATTGTTTCCACACATGGAGAGGAAAAGATTTGGAGACGAACGGGCTTCCTGCAGGTATGGGGAACGGTGCATAATAAGTCATCTTGCATGTCGGGCTAGGTATAATCTCAAGTCATTAAAAACATACACGCCCCACACATGTTCATATTTCAAGGTGCACTAAATTATTGCATGCGATGATTAAGGCTGGCCATCATGGTGGTATCTTAGCTGGTATCATGCACGCGGGAATAGCAAACATGCTGATGTGGCAAAGAATTAAAGAAGAGAGGGGGGTTAGAGTAACTAGTGTTCATGCATGCATCGGTAAACACATTTTTTTGTGAAGAACGAGAGCATTAGTTGAGTACTTTTGCAGACTTCAAAAACTATTCCACCGCCTCTACTATCTTGCTAAGAGTAGGTGAAATTTTTGAGTCAAGCCCTTTAAACTAGAAGGGACGTAGTGGTACTCTAATAGCTAGGTGTGTAAGTCATCTTACGAAAACCAAATAATCCCAAAACACGTAGGCGTGGTGCATTAACTTCTACCTCGTTTCTTGTTTCTTGACATATCAACCAATAAGAGATGAGGGTGTGCATGCTTTTAATGACCTGAGACTATCAAACATGACATGCAGTGGTTAGTTCATTGCATGCAATACTATTTAATTAGCAAATAAACATTAATGTCTCTCGTTTTCCCCTCCTCCTTGGTCACGGTGCACAGCCTAAGATGACTTACTCACCTAGACGGAGGGAGTATCAACATTCACAATGTCAAATCAATATTTTTACACTCATTACAAAACGTAGTTCTTATACTCATTATAATCAGTATTGTAGATATTAATATTTTTAGTATAAATTTGGTCGTGGGATTTCATTGATGCCTGTCAAAGCATGGAGGAAGCGGAGCTTACGGCTTGCATTGCCGGTCTCTCCATAGGTATTTCTCTTCATAATCCTGTAATTTTAGAGACTGATTGCGCTTTTGTGGTAGCGTCTCTTGCATCGGGGGACTATGACATGTCTGCTATGCATGACCTGAAGATGAAAGCGTTGAGCATCTCGAAGTTGATCAACAATCTTCAATTGTCAAAGATTAGCCGTTCGGCCAATAAGGTGGCACACTTAATTGCTAAGTATAGCTTTGACAATAGATTTGATGGTATTCTTGTAAATAACATACCGCCCTATGTGGTGAATATTTTATCGAATGAGTGTACTGGTGTGGCTGGTTAATTAATATAAGGTGGTGTTAAAAAAAGTATATATTTGGTCAAACACTTTGCAAACGGTTGATGGGAGTAAAAAGGACCAGAGGGAGTATCATGCATGCGGAGTAGGCAAAAAAAATTGCTCATTTATAGCCGGTCGAAGTCTCAAAGGGCGCGACCGCGCGAGGGAGGCGAAGGTCGTGGGAGGCACGACGGTTTACGGAATTAACTGAAGTTACATCCACACGCCGGCATGGCGTGCAAACAGGCAGAAGCTATACCGTCAGGCCTATGATATGGGTCTAGTAGACATGACATCTAGTGGGTCCCGCATAGTTCTCGAGAACTCTTTGGGGGCTTGCAGCTGTTTATCCACCGGGCAAGCCAGCAACCCCACGCTGTTCGCACGCCCTACTCGTCCCCGTCTTCTACCTCACAACAGTTCGCTCCCAGTCGTCCCGTCCTTTCACATTAGTTCGCTCCCAGTTTTTGCGGGGTACAACAGTTCAACTTCTCCTAACCCTCCTCCAAAATCCATGGCCTCCCAAATCTCCATGGTCGCCGCTGAGTACCAGGTTAGAGCCATCACCGGCGATCAGTTCATCATCATCTACGCACGTGGATCCACGACGGTGAAAGCATGGCTTGATCGCTTCCTACGCATGTTCAACAGTTCAACGGATGAGTGGGTCGCTGGGCTAGATGTTGAGTACACCACAGTCCTGGGATGAGAGAAGGATCTAAAGGAAGAAGAGAGGAAGAAGACCGCCGTGATCCAGGTTTGCGTACGTAACATTTGCTTGGTCTACCACATATGCCATGCCGACGTTGAGTGCCAGGATTTTAAGAACATCCTCAAGGACAAAAGAGTGAAATTCGTTACTGTAGGATTTAAGAACGACAGGGATGTCCTGCGTCAGATAGATCTTGTTGTAGGCCAGCCCTTCAATCTCCAGAAGGCAAGCCTGGTGTCCTCCTCTCAACCTTCAATGCTGACCCTGGCAGCAGCCATGATTGATCCTTCATATGCTAAACTGAAGAAACCTCGTCACGAGTTTCATCATGCATGGGAGTCGAAGACATTAGATGAAGATCGCATCATGTACGCAGCAATGGATGCCTACCTTTGTTTAAATATCTACATGGGTTGGATGAAGAAGCAGAGCCCAGTGTCCGGTTCAAGAAAAGAAGCATCGGCGAAGAGGAAGAGGAAGAGGGACGAGGACGAAGTCGAGGACGTGGACTCGGACTCCAAGTAGGTGGCAGTGCCGTCGCTCATGCTGGTTCTACTGCAGTGTCAAGGGGACTAGTTTCTTAGTTTATTTTCAAGGGTGTGTTGTGCTGAGGCCCCAGTAGAACTATTTTTATGTTCTTTCTTGTTATTTGAACTCTTTAGTATGTAGAGTAGTACTAGTACTATGTCTTACTACTGTTATTCTTGCAGTTGGTACTACTGCTCGTACCTTCGTGTTCCTACTGTACTTAATACGTTCGTACTAGTAGTATAATTTGGGTCAGTCGATCTGTGAAAGAAGTTCGACGGAGCGAAGGAAGAAGACAACAGAAGAGGTGGAAGAAGCCCTTCTAGCCATCCATGTTGCATGAAACGGCTCACATGAGTCGACTGACCCAAATTTCTCCTTCAGATTGCAAGATCCATGTGGCATTCAAGGTCTCGAAGGTAGATTCTGCGTCCGCACCCGGTTTGTGGGCTCGACGCACGCGCGACCGGATTCCGCCGCGACAGCCACCATGCGCGGCTCCTCCGCGCGGGCGGAGACGACAATGACACACTAGTTCCTCCTCGCCAGCGTGCTGGAGCGCGCGCTCGTCCTCCTCTTCGTACGCTGCGTGCATAGACGCGGCTCCACCAGCTGCTCACGTGCTTGGCAGCGCGGCGGCATGGCGATGAGGGACTACAGACGACGTGAGCGGGCGAGCCTTCGGCTTCATGGCACAGGGATGGCGGAGACACGGCGGTGATGGACGAGAAATTGTTATCCGGAGCAGGCGGGCGCCAGCATGCGCAACACCGGCGGCGGCATATTGATGAGTGCGCGTATGGGAGCTTACTTTAGTTTTATATGAGGTTGGTCAAACTTAAAAGAAAACCGTACTAGTACACGTAAACATTAGACTTAGGCAGCGCTTTTATTAAAAAAAATTGAAGTTAGTACCACAGCCACGATACGGAATCCTATGCAAGCGAGTGAACCGCGGCCGCGCGGTCGATCGAAGGTGCGTCACCGTGTCGCGCTCAAAGGACATCCACAGAACCTTTTTGTGTGTGTGAAAACAATCCTCCAATATTACTCAACTTTTTTTCCTGGGAAAGTTCTTGACGCTGCAATATTTCCATATATTTGAATTTAGCTCCAGTTTGTGTTTATTTGGATTTGGACGTTTTAGGTGTGCCCTATTTTTTTAATACTTATTTTGTGTGTGTGACTATGAGAGAACGTGTGTATGTGTCCATATGTGTGTTGTGGCGGAAGGGCAATGTGGAGACGGTGTGCGTGTGATACAGACATAGAGAGGTGTGAATGTGCAAATGATCATGCATGAGTGAGACATAGACAGATGACGATACGTTGTGTATACATGAGAGAACGGTCTTCTAGTTTACTTGTGTGTGTGTGTGTGTGTCTGTGTGTGTGAGAGAGAGAGAGAGAGAAGAGAGAGAGAGACAGAGAGAGAGAGAGGAGCATCCATAACACAACAACCATCTCTCTTGATTCGTCCGTCCCTCACACGATCGCATGCAACATATGCATCAACGCGCACATTTTGACACCCTCACTCGGCCCCTACCCACCTCAAGGCCCGCACAATCTCTTCCTGAATACCCATTTCTCTCCTTAGGTTTGTTTTCGCTCAATATCTAACACACACACACACGCGCGCGCACGCAACACAACACACATGCACACACTCCCCCGAGCACACAATTCATCCCCATCCAAGGTTATACGGCGACCACTCTCGCTTGTGCTTCTTTGCACCCCAACATGCACAACACCTCAATCTTCAAAGAGGGCATCAAGCAGATCGAAGACGGCGACCACACCGCGCTAGAGAATGTTGGGGAACGTAGTAATTTCAAAAAATTTCCTACGTACACGCAAGATCATGGTGATGGCATAGCAACGAGAGAGGAGAGTGTTGTCCACGTACCCTCGTAGACCGTAAGCGGAAGCGTTATGACCACGCGGTTGATGTAGTCGTACGTCTTCACGATCCGACCGATCCAAGTACCGAACGTACGGCACCTCCGAGTTCAGCACAAGTTCAACTCGATGACGTCCCCCGGGCTTCAATCCAGCGAAGTGTCGGGGATGAGTTCCGTCAGCACGACGGCGTGGTGACGATGATGATGTTCTACCAGCGCAGGGCTTCGCCTAAACTCCGCGACGATATGACCGAGGTGGAATATGGTGGAGGGGGGCACCGCACACGGCTAAGGAACGATCCGTAGATCAACTTGTGTTTCTATGGGGTGCCCCCCTCCCCCGTATATAAAGGGGGAGAGGAGGAGGGGGCCGGCCTAAGGGGAGGCGCGCCCTAGGAGGGGGAAACCTACTCCAAGTAGGTTTGCCCCCTCCCTTTCCTATTCCAAGAAGGAGGGGGAAGGAAGAAGTGGGAGAGAGGGAAGGCAAGGGGGGCGCCGCCCCCCCCCTTCCTTGTCCTATTCGGACTCAAGGGGAGGGGGCGCGCCTCTTGCCCTGGCCGGCCCCTCTCTCTCCACTAGGTCCCATCAAGGCCCATTACTTCCCGGGGGGTTCCGGTAACCCTCCGGTACTCCGGTTTTTCTCCGAAAACACCCGGAACACTTCCGGTGTCCGAATATAGTCATCCAATATATCAATCTTTATGTCTTGACCATTTCGAGACTCCTCGTCATGTCCGTGTTCACATTCGGGACTCTGAACAACCTTCGGTACATCAAAACTTATAAACTCATAATAAAACTGTCATCGTAACGTTAAGCGTGCGGACCCTACGGGTTCGAGAACTATGTAGACATGACCTAGAACTATTCTCGGTCAATAACCAATAGCGGAACCTGGATGTTCATATTGGTTCCCACATATTCTACGAAGATCTTTATCGGTCAAACCGCATAACAACATACGTTGTTCCCTTTGTCATCGGTATGTTACTTGCCCGAAATTCGATCGTCGGTATCCAATACCTAGTTCAATATCGTTACCGGCAAGTCTCTTTACTCGTTCCGTAATACATCATCTCATAACTAACTCATTAGTTACAATGCTTGCAAGGCTTAGGTGATGAGTATTACCGAGAGGGCCTAGAGATACCTCTCCGACAATCGGAGTGACAAAACCTAATCTCGAATTATGCCAACTCAACATGTACCTTTGGAGACACCCATAGAGCACCTTTATAATCACCCAATTACATTGTGACGTTTGGTAGCACACAAAGTGTTCCTCCGGTAAACGGGAGTTGCACAATCTCATAGTTGCAGGAACTTTGTATAAGTCATGAAGAAAGCTATAGCAACATACTAAACGATCAAGTGCTAGGCTAACAGAATGGGTCATGTCAATCACATCATTCTCCTAATGATGTGATCCCGTTAATCAAATGACAACTCTTTTGTCCATGGCTAGGAAACTTAACCATCTTTGATTCAACGAGCTAGTCAAGTAGAGGCATACTAGTGACACTATGTTTGTCTATGTATTCACACATGTA
Organism: Triticum dicoccoides; assembly: GCF_002162155.2. Classification (NCBI taxonomy): domain Eukaryota; kingdom Viridiplantae; phylum Streptophyta; class Magnoliopsida; order Poales; family Poaceae; genus Triticum; species Triticum dicoccoides. Next base: position 607,484,166 of record NC_041391.1, on the reverse strand, counting down.
TTATGTTTCCGGTTAATACAATTCTAGCATGAATAATAAACATCTATCATGATATAAGGAAATAAATAATAACTTTATTATTGCCTCTAGGGCATATTTCCTTCAGTCTCCCACTTGCACTAGAGTCAATAATCTTGTTCACATCGCCATGTGATTTAACACTAATATTCACATCTGTATGTGATTAATACCCATAGTTCACATCGTCATGTGATCAACACCCAAAGGGTTTACTAGAGTCAATAATCTAGTTCACGTCGTTATGTGATTAACACCTAAAGAGTACTAAGGTATGATCATGTTTTGCTTGTGAGAGAAGCTTAATCAACGGGTCTGTCACATTCAGAGCCGTATGTATTTTGCAAACATTCTATGTCTTCAATGCTCTGCATGGAGCTACTCTAGCTTAATTGCTCTCACTTTCAATATGTATCCAGATTGAGACTTAGAGTCATCTGGATCAGTGTAAAAGTTTGCATCGATGTAACCTTTTACAACAAACTCTTTTATCACCCCCATAATCGAGAAACATCTCCTTAGTCCTCACTAAGGATATTCTTGACCCATGTCCAGTGATCTACTTACTAGATCAAAATTGTATTCCTTTGCCAAACATAGAGCAAGGTATACAATAGGTCTGGTTCACAACATAGCATACTTTATAGAACCTATGACTGAGGCATAGGGAATGCCTTTTCATTCTCTTTCTATTTTCTGCAATGGTCGGGTCTTGATTCTTACTCATCTTCACACCTTGTAACACAGGCAAGAACTCCTTCTTTGACTGTTCCATTTTGAACTATTTCAAAAATTTATCAAGGTATGTACTCATTGAAAAATCTGATCAAGCGTCTTGATCTATCTATATAGATCTTGATGCTCAATGTGTAAGCAGCTTCACCGAGGTCTTGCTTTGAAAAACTATTATTCAAGTATCCTTTCATGCTATCCAGAATTTCCATATCATTTCCAATTAACAATATGTCATCCACATATAATATTAGAAATGCTACAGAGCTCCCACTCACTTTCTTGTAAATACAGGCTTCTTCAAAAGTCTGTATAAAACCATATGCTTTGATCAACTCATCAAAGCATATATTCCAACTCCGAGATGCTTGCACCAGTCCATAGATGGATCGCTGGAGCTTGCACAATTTGTTAGCACCTTTTAGATTTGACAAAACCTTCTGGTTGCATCATATACAACTCTTCTTTAAGAAAACTAAGGAATGCAGTTTTGTTTATCCATTTGCCAGATTTCATAAAATGCGGCAATTGCTAACCTTATTCAGACAGACTTAAGCATAGATACGAGTGAAAAACTCTCATCGTAGTCAACACCTTGAACTTGTCGAAAACCTTTTGCGACAATTCTAGCTTTGTAGATACTAACACTATCAGCGTCCGTCTTCCTCTTGAAGATCCATTTAATCTCAATGTCTCGCTGATCATTGGGCAAGTCAATCAAAGTCCATACTTTGTTTTCATACATGGATCTTATTACAGATCTCATGGCCTCAAGCCATTTTGCGGAATCTGGGCTCACCATCGCTTCTTCATAGTTCGTAGGTTCGTCATGGTCTAGTAACATAACTTCCAGAACAGGATTACCGTACCACTCTGGTGCGGATCTTACTCCGTAAGACCTACGAGGTTCTGTAGTAACTTAATCTGAAGTTTCATGATCATCATCATTAACTTCCTCACTAATTGGTGTAGTATTCACAGGAACAGATTTCTGTGATGAACTACTTTCAAATGAGGGAGCAGGTACAATTACCTCATCAAGTTCTACTTTCCTCCCACTCACTTCTTTCGAGAGAAACTCCTTCTCTAGAAAGGATCCATTCTTAGCAACGAATGTTTTGCCTTTGGATTTGTGATAAAAGGAGTACCCAATAGTTTCCTTTGGGTATTCTATGAAGACGCACTTTTCCGATTTGGGTTCGAGCTTATCAGGTTGAAAAACTTTTTCGTATAAGCATCGCAACTCCAAACTTTAAGAAACGACAGCTTAGGTTTACTGCTAAACCATATTTCATACGGTGTCGTCTCAATGGATTTAGATGGTGCCCTTTTTAAACGTGAATGCAGCTATCTCTAATACACAACCCCAAAACGATAGTGGTAAAACCGATAAGAGACATCATAGATCGCACCATATCCAATAAAGTGCGGTTACGATGTTCGGACACACCATAACGTTGTGGTGTTCCAGGTGGCGTGAGCTGTGAAACTATTCCACATTGTTTTAATTGAAGACCAAACTCGTAACTCAAATATTCGTCTCCGCGATCAGATTGCAGAAACTTTATTTTCTTTTTATGATGATTTTTCCACTTCACTCTAAAATTCTTTGAACCTTTCAACTATTTTAGACTTATGTTTTCATCAAGTAGATATACCCATATCTGCTCAAATCATCTTGTGAAGGTCAGAAAATAACGATACTTGCCACGAGCATCAACACTCATTGGATCGCATACATCGGTATGTATTATTTCCAATAAGTCAGTAGCTCGTTCCATTGTTCCGGAGAACGGAGTTTTAGTCATCTTGCCCAATAGGCACGGTTCGCAAGCATCAAATGATTCATAACCAAGTGATTCCGAAAATCCATCTTTATGGAGTTTCTTCATGCGCTTTACACCGATATGACCCAAACGGCAGTGCCACAAATAAGTTGCACTATCATTATTAACTTTGCATCTTTTGTCATCAATATTATGAATATGTGTATCACTACGATCGAGATCCAACAAACTATTTTCATTGGGTGTATAACCATCGAAGGTCTTATTCATGTAAACAGAATAACAATTATTCTTTAACTTCAAATGAATAACTGTATTGCAATAAACATGATCAAATCATATTCATGCTCAACGCAAACACCAAATAACATTTATTTAGGTTCAACACTAATCCCGAAAGTATAGGGAGTGTGCGATGATGATCATATCAATCTTGGAACCACTTCCAACACAGATCGTCACTTCACCCTCAACTAGTTTCTGTTTATTCTGTAACTCCTGTTTCGAGTTACTAATCTTAGCAACCGAACAAGTATAAAATACTCAGGGGTTACTATAAACACTAGTAAGGTACACATCAATAACATGTATATCAAATATACCCTTGTTCACTTTGCCATCCTTCTTATCCACCAAATATTCAAGGCATTTCCGCTTCTAGTGACCATTTCCTTTGCAGTATAATCACTCAGTTTCAGGCTTTGGTCCAGCTTTGGGCTTCTTCGCGGGAGTGACAACTTGTTTGCCATTCTACTTGAAGTTTTCCCTTTCTTTCCCTTTGCCCTTTTCTTGAAACTAGTGGTCTTGTCAATCATCAACACTTGATGCTCTTTCTTGATTTCTACCTTCGTCGATTTCAACATCACGAAGATCTCGGGAATTGTTTTCGTCATCCCTTGCATACTATAGTTCATCATGAAGTTCTAGTAACTTAGTGATGGTGACTAGAGAATTCTGTCAATCACTATCTTATCTGGAAGATTAACTCCCACTTGATTCAAGCGATTGAAGTATCCAGACAATCTGAGCACATGCTCACTAGTTGAGCGATTCTCCTCCATCTTTTTAGCTATAGAACTTGTTGGAGACTTCATATCTCTCAACTCGGGTATTTGCTTGAAATATTAACTTCAATTCCTGGAACATCTCATATGGTCCATGATGTTCAAAATATCTTTCAAGTCCCGATTCTAAGCCATAAAGCATGGTACACAAAACTATCAAGTAGTCATCATATTGAGCTAGCCAAACGTTCATAACGTCTGCATCTGCTCCTGCAATAGGTCTGTCACCTAGCGGTGCATTGAGGACATAATTCTTCTGTGCAGCAATGAGGACAAACCTCAGATCACAAATCCAATCCGCATCATTGCTACTACCATCTTTCAACACAATTTTCTCCAGGAACATATCAAAATAAACATATGAAAGCAACAACGCAAGCTATTGATTTACAACATAATTTGCAAAATACTACCAGGACTAAGTTCATGATAAATTTAAGTTCAATTAATCATATTACTTAAGAACTCCCACTTAGACAGACATCTCTCTAGTCATCTAAGTGATCACGTGATCCAAATCAACTAAACCATGTCCGATCATCACGTGAGATGGAGTAGTTTCAATGGTGAACATCACTATGTTGATCATATCTACTATATGATTCACGCTCGACCTTTCGGTCTCCGTGTTCCGAGGCCATATCTGTATATGCTAGGCTCATCAAGTTTAACCTGAGTATTCCGCATGTGCAACTGTTTTGCACCCGTTGTATTTGAACGTAGAGCCTATCACACCCGATCATCACGTGGTGTCTCAGCATGAAGAACTTTCGCAACGGTGCATACTCAGGGAGAACACTTCTTGATAATTAGTGAGAGATCATCTTATAATGCTACCGTCAAACAAAACAGAATAAGATGGATAACAGATAAACATCATATGCAATCAAAATATGTGACATGATATGGCCATGATCATCTTGCGCCTTTGATCTCCATCTCCAAAGTACTGTCATGATCTCTATCGTTACCGGCATGACACCATGATCTTCATCATCTTGATCTATATCAATGTGTCATCACATGGTCGTCTCGCCAACTATTGCTCTTGCAACTATTGCTATCGCATAGCGATAAAGTAAAGCAATTATTTGGCACTTGCATCTTATGCAACAACAAGACAACCATAGGGCTTCTGCCAGTTGCCGACAAAACATGATCATCTCATACAACAACTTATATCTCATCACGTCTTGACCATATCACATCACTACATGCCCTGCAAAAACAAGTTAGACGTCCTCTACTTTGTTGTTGCAAGTTTTACATGGCTGCTACGGGCTTAGCAAGAACCATTCTTTCCTACGCATCAAAAACCACAACGATAGTTTGTCAAGTTGGTGCTGTTTTAAGCTTCGCAAGGACCGGGCGTAGCCACACTCGGTTCAACTAAAGTTGGAGAAACAAACACCCGCTAGTCACCTGTGTGCAAAGCACGGCGGTAAAACCAGTCTCGCGTAAGCGTACACGTAATGTCGGTCCGGGCCGCTTCATCCAACAATACTGCCGAACCAAAGTATGACATGCTGGTAAGCAGTATGACTTGTATCGCCGACAACTCACTTGTGTTCTACTCGTGCATATAACATCAACGCATAAAACCTAGGCTCTGATGCCACTGTTGGGGAACGTAGTAATTTCAAAAAAATTCCTACATACACGCAAGATCATGGTGATGGCATAGCAACGAGAGAGGAGAGTGTTGTCCACGTACCCTCGTAGACCGTAAGCGGAAGCGTTATGACAACGCGGTTGATGTAGTCGTATGTCTTCACGATCCGACCGATCCAAGTACTGAACGTACGGCACCTCCGAGTTCAGCACACGTTCAGCTCGATGACGTCCCCCGGGCTTCAATCCAGAGAAGTGTCGGGGATGAGTTCCGTCAGCACGACAGCGTGGTGATGATGATGATGTTCTACTGGTGCAGGGCTTCGCCTAAACTCCGCGACGATATGACCGAGGTGGAATATGGTGGAAGGGGGCACCGCACACGGCTAAGGAACGATCCATAGATCAACTTGTGTTTCTATGGGGTGCCCCCCTCCCCCGTATATAAAGGGGGAGAGGAGGAGGGGGCCGGCCTAAGGGGAGGCGCGCCCTAGGAGGGGGAAACCTACTCCAAGTAGGTTTGCCCCTCCCTTTCCTATTCCAAGAAGGAGGGGGAAGGAAGAAGTGG
>NC_041391.1:607463852-607478029 GCF_002162155.2 Triticum dicoccoides | reverse complement strand
CTCATGGGGAGGGGGCGCGCCTCTTGCCCTGGCCGGCCCCTCTCTCTCTCTCCATTAGGGCCCATCAAGGCCCATTACTTCCCAGGGGGGTTTCGGTAACCCTCCGGTACTCCGGTTTTTCTCCAAAACACCCGGAACACTTCCGGTGTCCGAATATAGTCATCCAATATATCAATCTTTATGTCTTGACCATTTCGAGACTCCTCGTCATGTCCGTGATCACATCCGGGACTCCGAACAACCTTCGGTACATCAAAACTTATAAACTCGTAATAAAACTGTCATCGTAACGTTAAGCGTGCGGACCCTACGGGTTCGAGAACTATGTAGACATGACCTAGAACTATTCTCGGTCAATAACCAATAGCAGAACCTGGATGTTCATATTGGTTCCCACATATTCTACGAAGATCTTTATTGGTCAAACCGCATAACAACATACGTTGTTCCCTTTGTCATCGGTATGTTACTTGCCCGAGATTCGATCGTCGGTATCCAATACCTAGTTCAATCTCATTACCGGCAAGTCTCTTTACTCGTTCCGTAATACATCATCTCATAACTAACTCATTAGTTACAATGCTTGCAAGGCTTAGGTGATGAGTATTACCGAGAGGGCCCAGAGATACCTCTCCGACAATCGGAGTGACAAAACCTAATCTCGAATTATGCCAACTCAACATGTACCTTTGGAGACACCTGTAGAGCACCTTTATAATCACCCAATTACGTTGTGACGTTTGGTAGCACACAAAGTGTTCCTCTGGTAAACGGGAGTTGCACAATCTCATAGTTGCAGGAACTTTGTATAAGTCATGAAGAAAGCTATAGCAACATACTAAACGATCAAGTGCTAGGCTAACGGAATGGGTCATGTCAATCACATCATCCTCCTAATGATGTGATCCCGTTAATCAAATGACAACTCTTTTGTCCATGGCTAGGAAACTTAACCATCTTTGATTCAACGAGCTAGTCAAGTAGAGGCATACTAGTGACACTATGTTTGTCTATGTATTCACACATGTATTATGTTTCCGGTTAATACAATTCTAGCATGAATAATAAACATCTATCATGATATAAGGAAATAAATAATAACTTTATTATTGCCTCTAGGGCATATTTCCTTCAGAGAATGCGGGGTCTTTTGGAAGCAGGGTGATGTGACGATGGCTGACTGACTCCTCCCCCACCCTCTCTCTCTCTCTCTCTCTCTCTCTTGCACAAAATTACCAATCCCTCTCTCCCCCGCACAAAATTTTCAATCCCTCAACCCATGAGATCCATCCCCTCTCGTCCATGTTTTTCCAGCTCTCTCATCAAACATGTTGTCTCTTCTCCTTCCACGTATACAGAATCACGTATATTACATGTCTCCATCTTTCTCACAGACCTAACTTCTTCCTCTCTCTTTCTCTTTCTCTCTCTCTCTCTCTCTGTGTGTGTCTCGTTAGGTTTGTCTCCTACTCTGTCGTCCACATACATCAATCTTTCCCGCCCTATCTGCTCCATCTTCAAAAGCTCTCTCTGCACGTTTCATTCACACAATGGGATATGTCAAAATGTCGCTTCTATAATGGCTGATGTAGAGTTTTGGTTGTTTTTCTTGCATCCTACAAAGTGATAACTATGAAATGCATTTAGATTCTCATTTGACTGGGATTATGTGAGTTTGAGCATGTTGTGAGGTACTATAGACCTTGTATACATCTTGGGATTCGACAATGATTGTAACTATTGAATTGTATAGACCATTACATTCGAAGTCAATAGCCTAATATATTTATTTCACAATTTAAACAAATGATTAGTTCACTACAAACTAAGAAAACAAATGTGTACTCCCTCCGTTTTTATTTTAGCCCGTGTATTAGCATTGGTCAAAGTCAAGTTTTGTAAACTCTCAGAAAGCTTATAACAAAAAATATTAACATATACAATAACAAATAAATACCATTAGATTCATTATTGAATGTACTTCCACATCATACATATTTGTTATGGTAAATGTTTATATTTTTATATAAACTTGGTCAAACTTTAGGAAGTTTGACTTTGGTCAAACCTAATATGCAGAGTTTACTACTACTACTCGCTAGTTCCTTAGCCGAATCACTTAACACGCCACACGGGGAGTCTAGTGTCACAAAATTTTGAGGTCGGTGGGAAAATCTCCCACGACCCTGATTCGAGCAGTGGGAAGTTACCATCATAGCCTTCGGAACAGGCCTACGGACGTTGCTTGGTAGGGGGCTGTTTTCGTAACTTTAGGTTCACCCTACCCAGCCAGCCCCACCCCGGCACCCAGAGTAGTACACCTGAATACTCCCCATTTTCTATCCCCACCGCAAAATAGACTTCTCCACGGCACCGCAGCCTTCGTGCTCCTCCCCTTTACATCGGCGCACTCGTCCACCGCAGCGCATCTGCCTCATCGACGACCTCGTACGCCGCACTGGAGTCGGTCCATCGTCGTCGTCGTAGACGGAGCCTCTTCCCCGGCATCGTCTTCCACGGTCTCGGATCTGCTTCCCGAAAGCCGACGCCAAGCACAGAAGTACCACCGTCGTGGACAATGAACTGACTCATGTTGCCAACCATGACTCACAGAGGCCGCCGTGACCATCGTTCTCCTCCTCGATTGGTAATGTGTGTATTGAATCACTTAGCAGTACATGTGTAGTTCCAATTTTGTTCATATCTACCCTTCAATTTTCCTGGGTGCTATTGTTCCCGTAAAAGTAATTGGTTATAGCCTCCATTGTCCAACAGAATATCAGCTTGTAATTGTGCGTCGCTCCTGTATCGCGCTGTGCTTGGGTAGGTTTTTCATCTGCAACCAGCAGTGTGGCAAATGATGGAAAGGTTTTTAGAACTAGCAAGATGCCCATGCGTTGCACGCATCAAGATGCATTTGTATGAGTAGTTTATCTTGTGGGAGAAAAGGATGAATGAGGGAAGGCCTTATTTGCAAATCTGGAGAGGGGTATGGGTATCTTTTTTTATCTATCTATGCTGAGAACTATCCTCTACTCTCTAGTATCTACTTCTCGATCTCAGCACTGTAAACGCTTTTTTAAAGTGCCGCGTGTTGCGATTCTGTTGGAGATGCTCTAACATGGCAGACAAGTGCTTTAATGTTGCCCACAAGATGAGCGAGTATTACTAGTAGTATTTTTCTTGCCATGTTGAGATTTTAAAACCACGAGCGTGAACATGCAGAGGAGCAATGAAGACCAAACACGGGATATTCAGGACATCTTCAAGGAGCGTGGCAAGTTAAAGAGGAGCTGCACCGAACCTGTAAAATGAGCTTTGGTAAGTAACACCCTTTCAATTACTTTCGTTTAGCCTCGTGTTCTTTGATGTGTATATGTTGTAGTTTCTATTTCTCTTAAGCGTGGTGTTCTTCGATGTGTAATAAGAAGAGTCTTAATCGTCCTAATGCTTTTGTTTTTAACTTGATGTAGGAAGTGAGTGTTCTCACCTTGTAGTCTGTTTTTATATTTCTTTTCCTTTTGAATTCACTTCTCCGAGTTCTATTTATCTGGCTTCTACTAAATGGATCTAGGTTTCTTTGAGTATTGATCTAAAAAAGAAGTAACTTCATGTCAGGATGCAGTTCTTGCAAGGAGGGAAGTATGGTCAACCTCGAGATCATGTTTCCAAAATGAGGCTGGATTACACACAAGGTGCCAGTTCCCTAATGATGCTGGATTAGACACAAGATGCAAATTCCCAGATGATGCTGGATTACACACAAGCCAGGTGGAGTCGTTAGCTGTTCGTGTCCTCGTGGCATTAGTAAAGGCTGAAAGAAAGCGTGCAGCAGCCCTTGAGAATGTAGATGAGTTCCTGAAGAAGTGAAAAGAGCAATCAGATGCTCTCTTCACCCAAGCCAAAGAAGAGATGGAAGAAGCCAGAAATAAGCTAGCAGAGGCAGAGCAGGCTAGGTGTCTCCTGCTATCTAAAACTATTGTCAATACAAAATTTCCTTCATAATAGCTAGGTTCAAATGTTTATCCAGTCAGCATGCCTGTTGTGATGTCTATGCATCTACTGATGTGGCACAAAATGTTTTTTTGGGTCATGTAATAACAGCAATTACTTTCCAAACAAAAGTAGACGAAGCATTGGACATGGTATAGTTCACGCGCAAGCCCGACATTACAAGTTCAACTTCCACATCAAACTCATGTTCACAGATATTTGCACATTCATACATAATGTCCACAACCATGATTCACTTCAAAGCCAAAAAAATGTGAGGAGAGTTATAAATAAAGAAAAACCTCTACTAGTTCCTGCTACCAGTGCGAGCACAACAAGTCAAGACCATGCATAAATTAATTATATTTTAGTCATTCTTTGTGTTCTAAAATGTCTGCCGGCTCGCGGAAGGACATGTTGCCGGCACAGGCGCAGATTCAATGAAGGCAGGCGGGGCAGTCTTAAGCTGGTTGCACTCGGCGAGGAGGCGTGCTCAGCCGGGCCTGCAGCGAGTGCGGCCCTCTTGGCCGGCGCGCCGGTTCAATGCCTGCGCTATGAGAGGTCGCGTCCGTGTCAGAGCAATCACTCCCTCCAGTCCTTTTTTGTTTGGGTATAACAAAATCTTGTTTTCCATTCACATTTTACAAGTAAAATTCGTGGAAAAACTTTGACCCAAAGTATGATGGGGACTAGTAAACTAGAATGGAGGTAGTAGTTTTTTTAATCAAAGAAGGGTTTCCCCTTCCGATTACTGAAAACCAGCATCTAAATCTAAACCATAGTATTTGCCCTAGAACTACCAGGTCCAACATCTCGTAACGTAAACCCATACAACCATACGCCAAGGAGGTACGTAGTACTATGAATTCCATTTTCGCTCCATACCAATCGTTCTAAAAACTACTTACTACTTATAACGTGCCATTGAAAATCGGAACTCTTAACCCTGCTAAAAAACGATATTTTAAACGTGGCTACTCGATCTGTGGCAACTGGCGAGCCACTGCGCTCCAAGTCGTTCACCTGTGGTCCCGACCATCAACTCCTACAAAGGTACTCCACCACGTACCCAGTACCCGCAAATGCAGCAATCATGCACCTAGGGTTTGAGGGTTTATTTGTTAACGTCGCCTTTACGTAACACTCATGTGTGCGAGACAGCGAGAGGCCGATTGCGTGCATGCGCCTCTTCTCTTCGTATATGTACTCCACCGTTTGTCTGGTGTCCAAAAAATTATAATAACTACTAGCAATGTGCCAATGCATTGCCACACGATCAAAGTAGATTAATACATATTCACCGATTTGACAGAAAAAAAGACTAGTTTTGAAATACGTATATCACTAAAAATATGTTATGTTTCACTCAAAATATATTCCTTTGGTGGTTTTGATGAGATAAGGGAGGAATGTTGTTGGTTTCAAGATTTGAGAAGTGGTATATGTCTAATTTCTACTCTTACTAGCAAGATGCCCGTGCGTTGCACGAAACATCAAGATCTTGTGGGAGAAAAGGATGAACGAGGGAAGGCCTTATCTGCAAATGTGGTAAAGAGTGTGGGTAAATTGCCATATTTTCCTTCCTATCCATCAGATATAAATCGGAGGACCTACATTGCAGGATGGCAGGCCCACCATCATCACCAACTCTATTTTTTATCCCTACTCTTATAAAAAGCATTGTCGGTGATGATCGTGTGTCCGTCCGATCTATATCTGACGGATAGGAAGGAAACTATGGCAATTTTGCAAAAAGATACCCACACCCCTCTCCACATTTGCAAATAAGGTCTTCCCTCGTTCATCCTTTTCCCCCACAAGATAAACTACTCATACAAATGCATCTTGATGTTCCGTGCAACGCATGGGCATCTTGGTAGTTGTTGCAAAAAGCCCATGTGTGTGTGAGAGAGAGGGAGAGTGGAGGAGGACGGAGTGCATGTGTGACAAAGACACAAGTAGTGTGTGTGCGATAGGTATCAGCTTAAAATGAGGCGATAGTGTGTGTGTGCACGATCGAGAGGGTGTGTCTCAAGATGGGAAGAAAAAGCTACATAGATACAAGGAGCGGGAGAGAGACATGTATGCGATGGTGGAAGCATGAGTGTGCGGGTGTATAAACTTATCTAGAGGCTAGCTATTCGATAAATGTTTGTGAGAGAAATACGAGTCGGGGTGCGAAAGCAAGAGTTTTGTGTGTGAGAGAGAGAGACGGTAGTCGGGAAGGGGAGTGGAAGCGGGAGTTGTGTGTGTGTGTCTATGAGAGAGAGAGAGGAGACGGTAGTCGGGGTTGTCTGATTGGTGTCAGTCTGGGATGGAGACGAAAAGGAGACCGTAACAAATGTTGTGTCTACAGGAGAGAGAGAGAGAGTAATTTTAGTGGTATGAGTCATATGTAGAGACATATAGGGTGTGTGAGAGAATCCCATAGAGAGAAAGACAAAGTGAAAGACGAGTGGAGACTGTGTGTGTGGTGGTGAAAAAGAAAGCTTAGGTACCGAGTGATACCAAAGAACAGTAGAGACGTGAGAGATAATGAAAACCGTGTAATGTATAATGATACGGAGAGTGTGACACTTCTCAAGGGAGACGTCGAGAGACCATGTTTGCGAGGATAGGAGAAACATGAAGTGAGCGTGCGGGTGAGCTGGAGAAAAGAGAGTGATAGCTACCTGAAGGAGCATGCATGCGAGAGAGATGGGCGTGAAAGGAGTGAACAAAAAAGGGATTCAAATATTTGAATTCGAGATGATGATACATGTAATCCATACTCGAACCAAAATTGATCTATCAAACATGCATACTCATATGAATTCACGCACATCTATGTTATTTAATATGTAGATATTACTGATCCATACATTTTAGTAGAACATAATTTGGTTAAATTTTTTGAATTCAACCTTAAGATTTCGAGATCGTTGTATTTGTAAATCATATTACACATATAAAGGAGCAGAATTCTTTGTTGTGCTTTTGAAAGTATATAAAAAATGATGTATATAGAATGTAATTCCAATTGAAAATGGATCCCGCCTGGAAAAAAAATAGTAGAATACAAACGGGATTCGAATTGAGTTGGCACGGTAAACATGCACTGTGCAAAATTTGAACGAAGCGAGGAAAGTCACAGTAACCGCCCGAAACCAAAATCTGCGAGATGGAAATCACTACTGCCTATCCCTGCCACGCAAAGCCTATCTGCTGGATATCTATAGGTTTCGATAGGGGTAGGTTTGTAATTTCACCCAAATGTGACGTAACCGCCTCTCACCGGGATTCATACACGGTGGGCGCCAAAACACAGTGTGCCCTCGGCCGAAATCGACTCCCTCCCCGATTCATATTCATACACGGTGGGCGCCAAAAACAAACTCTCGTCGACAAATATTCGGTGTATGCGAGATTACCGTCCTATCCCTAACCGACTAATGTTGCTGTAATGTAGTAGAAATTTGAAAAGGGGGCTAAGTTTGTAAATTTCCTCGCATTTGAGACAAGCGCGCCCTGAATACATGGTTCCCCCCTTCCTCTCTACCTCCCTTTTCCCCATTCGTACTCAGTGGGCGCCAAAACACCCTCTCCACCCCACCCTCCTCCATCCACTGCCGTCAGCCACCCCATCCACCGCCGTCCTCCTCCACCATGTCGGAGCTGATACCCCGATGCCGCCGCCCATTACAAGAGATCGACCTCTCTCATCCATGCCTTCGGACCGGGATCCTTGCATCCCGTCCTCTCGCTTCGTCCCCGCCGTCGTCCACCTTGCCAACGCCGCTCCTATGACCGTCTCGTCCACCGTGCCCCGCCGCCACCGTCTACCCTCCTAGATCTGCTTCCACGCCGGCGACAGCCATCGCTACCGTAGCACCGTCAAATTCCTAGCAGATGCATACATGCTGCCGCACCAGAGGCGGTACTCTTTCGTATCTGCTCAACTTATTTATCGTAGCAAGAAAATAGATCGCCACTGCTTTACTCTGATTTCTTGTCTTGGTTGCGAAGTTGCCTTTGTCCGGTTTGCACCTTCAGATCCACCATGGCACGCTCAACACTATACTCCCAATGCTTATGGTTTTCCCATTTTATATTCCACACTAGTTAAATCACAGTAGACTAAATTTCAAAATTGGGTCAGTCGATTTTTCAGAGCTCGCCAGAGTTTGCTGGTGCGATCCAAGGGGCTTGGGTGGTTGTGGGGCCTCGCCGAACAAAGAAAACTCGATGTGGGTGGGGGGTAGGGGTGGCGGAGGAACACATGCGGTGGAGGCCGGTGGTCCGGCCGGCGGCCCGTGCGGTGTTCTGTATGGGAAGAATCAGAGATGAGGAAGAAGAAGGGTTAGGAGACGTAGGATCTTCATCCAACCGCCTAAAATGGTCGAGAGACAGCTGGGAGTTGCATTCTTAATGCGCTCTGGTTCATCATGTGTGGGCACTGCGCAACCAACATTTTATTATCCGAAATCTGCTTGCTCTTCTTTACCATGTTCGATAGTGCTGGCCTATACGTGAGCGATAGGCTTTCAATTACTAGCGGCAATACAACACCGTATTTTCAAGCCAGTTCCACTTTCCCGATTTATATATCATGGTTATGGTGTACCCCTATTATGTACACTATGATCTACCTAGTTGTTGTGTGCTCTTGTTATCATGGTTTGGCAATAAACTCTCTATACAGTATATTATGAACCTATCATCTGCCAACTATCCTTACTTCTGGAGCCTATTTTTTGTGTACTTGTGCCAGATTATATAAATGCACGCACGATATTATAGCACACATGAGCTCTCTCATCAGAATCCAGTGATAGCACATAAGTGTTTACAGGGGCGCCCCTATATTAGAATATCATCTGCATTACAAAGATAATCTCACAACTATTTATGTTTTCATGGTTCTTAGATATTATACGCAATTATAGTGAATATCAGAATCCGTGCATCAGAAGAATATTGTGGAACACTGCAATGACTTACAAAATTGGCACCAAGGCATTGAGTGCCATTCTGGAAGCAATGAAACTCGTACGCTCCCCACCTATTGATTCTTGTTCAGAATATCATCCTAATGACTATTCTAACCTCGAGGAGTCAAAGGCAGATGGTCTGTCCTGTTCACCCATCAAGGTGCCTGTTCTAATTTGGCAAGGTTTTATTGATTGCGCGTATCTTGCATATGTTGTCTTGCATTTCTTCTACTTTGTTGCACCATCATCTGCTTAGTTTACTCATCATATAACTCGAGATGCCATGCCCATCCATTATCAATACATATTCCATCTGTCGTCATACCATGTTTTTCCACTCAAATGTTGTTCTTGTGCATCAGACATCAAAAAGGAAGAGGGTGATTGCCGAACCTGAAGGAGCACCAGCAAAGTCCTTGAAAAACATGGTGGTGCCGGAGTAATCAGATAGCGCCCCACTTATATTGGTTGTACAACCAGTGACACAAAACATAGGACCGACTCTAGCAGACTGTACCCATACTTCACTAGCCACACCACTAGCCCCACCACACAGGACCTGCACTCTAGCAAAAGGTATACCGATTTCATTTGCCATAGCACCAGCCGTACCACAGAAAAATCTCACTCCAGCAAAAAGTACAGCAAGTCCACCGGCCGAAGACCTATCCCAACTGCAGAGACGGCCAATTCCTGCAGATTGGAACCCCATTCCATTTATTCCCAGTTTAAAAGACAATGCTTTCAATGTTGTTAGGGACTACGTGCATATATTCCCATCATGGGAAGATTATAGTGAAGACAAACGCCATTTTCACATGTTCCTGTCCAACTTACGTGTAAGTGTTATTATTCATGGTTATTATTTTCCTGTTTTCTGCTGATCGAACACATCAATGATTTACATTACATATTTGTAACTAGGTGAGGGTCAATCTGGATAGACATGACGAGCAAAGCTTGCTTGTGCTTTTCAAGGAAGCATTGCAGCAGTATCGATGTTACCTGAGGAAATCACACTTTGATGGCCAGTCTATAAACGAATTTCCGGTGAAGTCTCCTGTGCTAAATTTAGAAAACATTGAATGGAAAAATCTTGTTATGCACTGGTCTCGTTCCCAGGATGAGGTACTGTATATGAAATCACATGAAAATTTGAACTTCTACTTTTCCGCATGTGCCTTACGGATCTTTTTTGCAGGAAATCAGCTTGAAGAAGAATTCCGGTTTGAAAAGAATGACACGATATCGCAAATATGCTGCCCGCTGCTTTGCTCTTGTTAGTACCTGTTGTCCTATATCACTGTACTTGCATACATACCTGGTTCATTATGTGACAGCAGTATGCATATAGCTTGCTTATCAATTGTTTGCTCCAAATTATCTGATTTGTATGAATGGTTACATTAGTGTAGAATATATCCAATGCCAATAAATTTTTTTAGCTCTGCATTGTTCTTGTAAGTACATGTTGTCCTTTATCAGTGTACTTATATTGATAGGTAGTTGTTCATGTACCATCACTCTGCAGCTTATTTTCCTTTGCCCTCCATTTTCTACACATCAGATCTATATTTACTCTTACCCTAAGGTTGGTACTGAAGAAGTTTAGCTGTGCATTGCTCTTGGCTGTGCCTTTTGCCTGTATCGCTGCACATACATTTATAGCTACTTGGTTATGTAGCATCACTCTTCATCTTATCTTAAATATTCTCCATTTTTCCGTATATTATCACATCTATATTTACTCTTAACAAAATGTTGAATAAAGGCAATGCTTATGAAGAAGATTCTGTGCTAAACTTCTTGAATTGCCCCCCCCCCCACATCAGCATGGACAAGGGCTTTATAGAGCCTGTCTTCACCAGTAATGTAAGTTTGTCCTTCTCAAGCCTTCAAACTTTGTTGTGTATATTTCGTTAGGCATGACTGCAACACTGTTTATTTTTGGTGTTTGCATCAAGTTGCATGTTTAAAGTTTATTATGTAGTTCATAAACAAAAGTTTGTCCTTCTCAATTTAAGTTTTCAGTTGTACAACCAAGTTCCTTCTTCATACCATGTAAATTAAACTATTCAGAGCAAGTGATCTTCTTTTGCACTGCATGTATGCTTCTGTTCTTCATCCGTAATCCAGTGGTGTGGTGAACCTACCCACTACAGCACAATGTCATATTCTGCAATGTCTTAACTATGAACAATGTCATATCATTCTACTATTATTTAAACCGTCTCTTTATTTGCCAATCTGAAATGGGATAAATTGACAGCACACTAACCATTGATACTTATGAGTTCTTGATCTGTAATCCAGTGGTGTCGTGAAGCTGCCAACTCCTTCACAATGTCATTTCCTGCCATGTCTTGACCTGAACAATACCATATTGTGTTAATGCAATTTTAAACTGTGTCACTTTATTCATCAGTAAGAAATGTGATGAATTGTCAGCACTGATACTTTTATGTGCGAAACCTGTCATCTGTCTGCTTGTTTATCTTTTAGAGTGAGGAAGATATAAGTGTTGAACAAGCGCAGTCTCATCATCTTGCTCAGCTGCTTGCGCTGCAGCTCCCCAGCAGGGCTAACCTTTCTTGAACTCTATTGAAGTGCTGTCGGTTTTGTATATTATTTTGTCGGCGTGTCTATTTGCACTGGTGGCAATCTTTGATGCCCAGTGTATGTAATCTAATGTCTGCTTGTGCTTTATTATCATAGTGGCGAACTTTGATGCCCAGTGGATGTAATATGTCGTAATTTCTTTATTGTATAGTCTAGGTTTTTTCTTATTCACGATGCTGCAGTTATTTTACTGTATATATGTCCTGTCTTCGCAGTAAACCGGCCAAACCATAAAATTACGGTACATAATCGGGCCGTCATGCAATCACGATGTATGATCCGCATCATGGGCCCCGTCAAACTGGCCCACTAGTAGATTCGGGCCTTTAATAGGCCGAGTAACCCCCGGCCCTCTTTTCGCAAGAAAACTCAATGGGCTTTTAGGAGGCTGAGAAGTAGGCAGGGCCTGCAACGTGCCAAATAGCTCACGGGCCGGCGGCAGCCCGAAATGGACCAGGGCCCATGATTGTGCGAATCAATTCACGAGCTTTTAACATGCCAAAGTTGTCTCGGTCCTTGTTTGGCCCAATCAGATATCGGCTGCGAGCAGGCCGGATGCAAATCGGGTCGTAGTTAGGCCCAACTATATGACGGGCTTTTAACAGGTCGAAATTAATATAGGGCCAAAATGTTAAATGGGCCCTTAACAGGAAGAAACTAATATCAGGTCGAATTACTAAATGGGCCTTTAGCAAGTGGGCCCAAAAGCATAGCGTCCAGTCAATGGGCCGAATCTGATATGGGCCATAATTGAGCCCAAAGCCTCTTAAAGGGCCGGACCTTACTGGGTCGTGATTTGGCCCAGAAAGTGGGAGGCTTTTAACGGGCCGGATCTTATATGGGCCATTATTAGGCCCGGAACGTGGCAGGCCATTAATGGACCGGATCAATTATGGGCCGGCATTTGACCCAAAACATGGCAGCTAGTTAATGGGCCGGCCTACTTGGGTCCTCAAAATCTTGTGGGCCTACAGCTGGGCCGGCCCATTAATGTCGGCGCAATCTCGTGGGCCTTTAGCTGGGCCAGCCCATTATGATCCGCAAGAATTTTGTGGGCCTTTACCTGGGTCGGCCCATTATGGCACACAAAAATCTTGTGGGCCTTTACCTGGGCCGGCCTATTATGGCCCGCGAAATCTTGTGGGCCTTTAGCTGGGCCAGCCCATTATAGTCCGCAAAATCTCATGGGCCTTTAACTGGGCCGGCCCATTAAGGGCCGCAAAATCTTGTGGGCCTTTGGTTGGGCCGACCCATTTAAACTTGTTGGACTGTGCCACGTGTCGACGTATCATAGGCGCCTTCTGTCCAATGAGTGGATGACATATGTCCCAATGATGAGCCGACACGTGTTTCCTCCAGCCAATGATGATATTACACGTGGAAAATCCCCATTGGTCGGGGCTGTTAACGGGTTATCGGATCCAAAACCCGACCCAATAGCTTAACGGTGTTCCGTTACGGTGGATGCCACATGTCGGTCACCCTTGACGAAAGCACTTCTGTGACGCGCGATTTATCGTCATGGAAGTGGACACTTCCGTGATGATAATTTTGGTAATGTCATGGAACACTTCTACGACAACACAAGTATGACTATCTTGATTCTGTCATAAATTTGTGGATGTACATGCATGACAAAAAATGCGACCTACTGTGACAAACACATCACGAAAGTGTATTTTTTTGTAGTGATGGTCTCTCTCAAACAACCATGCAACCAAATAATAAAAAGTCTCTTGTGTCCCCAACACACCAAATACAATGGTAAGTTGTATAGGTGCACTAGTTCGGCGAAGAGATGGTGATACAAGTGTGATATTGATGGTAGAATGTGGCACCCCGGCTCAAAGCGACCAGTTTACCTTGCATTGCCAGCCCAGAGACCTTGTCTTCTGGCAACACACAACAACATGATACAGAAAACAACCACTTTATTCATGCTAGCGGAGCATAGTTCATATTACAACAGTTAGCGAGGCCAAGCGGCACACACGGTGCGGCTGAACAATATGTACATTATTTAGTGAACATAAAGGGGCCTCGATCATGACAACTTGTCACATCCCTAGTCTGATATGGCCTAGACTAGCTAGTCATTTGTGCATCATGTTTAAATTTCATTTAAATTTGAAATGAGGATTGGTGGAACCCTCAGAATCATTTTTGAAAATGACCCAAATAAAAATTTCTCCAAAAGGGTCCAAGAAAATGCTCATGTTGCTCTCTGAAAATATTGGACAGAGATAAAAATCAAAACAATATTTTTAGGAGCTCATGGATATTTATTTTGGCCATTTGGATTAATCCGATAAATATTTGCATTGGAAATATATTAGTTATATATATTAATATATGTCCAAAAATTATGCCACCTATTGGGGAGCTCTGGAATAATATAGCTAGCTCCTGCAAAAATTGGCATAAGGTAATTAAATGATTTAATATTTTAATTAAATCAAAACAAATGTCAGAAAAATTAGAAAACAAAAATAAAAGAGGGAGACTTACCTGGGGCTCCCCCCCTGTGCAGCCCAGCAGCAGCAGGCCGGCCCAGCCAGCAGGCGGCCCAGCCCGCCTCCTCCTTTGTCGTCTTCC
>NC_041391.1:607407262-607463533 GCF_002162155.2 Triticum dicoccoides | reverse complement strand
CCTGCCTGCCTCCCCCCTCGTCGCTCTGGACGATCCTGCGCGTCGCCACGCCACCCCGACCCCTCTCGCACTCTCCCTCGCCCTCCTTCTCTCCCCCTGCTCTCTCTCTCTCACCCGAGAATCACCGCCGCCGCCGACGAGCATCACCGTAGCCACCGCCTCCCCCTCGCCTCCCCGACACACTTCCCAGATCCGCCGCGACCCCCTCTACCTCCTCGTCGAGCCACGCAAGACGGAGCACCCCGTGGAGCCGTCGCCGTCGCCAACTTCGCCTCCGGCCGCCGTGGATCCTCGCCGTCGATTCGGGAGCTACCGGGCATCCCCGACCTCGCCCTCGCGCTCGCTGGTCTCGCTGTGAGCCCCCGCACCGAACCCCTCCTCCCCGTGCTTGTTTGCCCCGTCTAGCTAGCTCAACCACCGCGCCCGTAAGTTCCTCGCCGCCGGCCATGGCGCCACGGTGGCATGAGCCCAAGCCAGCCACTCCCGCACGCGTCACCGTGTTCCTGGTGACGCCAGGAGGCCGTAGGAGCCCTCCGCTTCCACTGCCGTGCACCACAACGCCGCGGCCGCAAGTCGCCGAGCTCCGGCCGCCGCCGCGAGCTTTGCTCCGGCGAGCTCCGGCCTCCCCAGCTCCTCCCACCTGTCCCACCAGATGCGCGAGAGCCCGGGCTACGCCCCGGTGCTCTCAGACGCCGTCCCCGTGGCCTGTGGCGCGGACTCCGCCGCGTCCAGAGGTCGCCGGCGGCGAGCCCCGTCGCCTGAGCCCCGCCATGTGGGCCCGGCCCGTCAGGTGATTAGCTTAGTGCTAATCACCGCTTAATTAACCCCCCCTGACACTGACAGTGGGCCCCAGCGCCACTAACTCTTAATTAGGATTAAACTAACCTCTGTTAAACCCCCCTGTCACTGACGTGTGGACCCCACACGTCAGGTTTGACCCCAGTCAGCCGCAGTTGACTGCTGATGTCGTGCTGACGTCATGCTGACGCCATTATATAATTTCTGGATTTAAATTAAATCAGGAAATTCCAGAAATTGATTTAAACTTCAAAAATTCATATCAATTCAACCGTAGCTCAGATTAAAATAATTTATATATGAAAAATTATCAGAAAAATGTAATCTATCCATCTGTACTAGTTTCATGCATGACAACCCAACTTATACATGCTGAATATGAGAAAACACATTATGGCATATATAGGAGCTTAATTTGGAGATGCATTTGAACCTTTGGTTCAAATGGACTTCAAACTAAATGATTAATAGTTGCATTAGCTCAAACAGCATCACATCTACATGCCATGTTCATGCATCATATTGTTGCATATGATTGTGTTTTGATTGCCGACACTGTTCCTTCTCGATAGGTCCTGCTCCGGAGTCTGTTCCAGAGTGCCTATCTATGAAGCAGTGCCTTCCTTGCTGATCTACCAGGCAAGCAAACCCCCTTGTTCATTTCGATAAAACCCTACTCTCTCGCTCCTGCTCTCAGTTATTGCATTAGGACAACAACGGTTCATCTGCTACTTTGTGCTGCGGTAGTTGAACCCATTCCTCTGCATGACCTGTCATTGCCACAGTAAATAGTTGAAACCCACTAGCATGTGTAGGAGTTGATTGAGCCATGTTGTGTTCCTACCATGCTATGCCTGCTATTGCTTAGAGTTGTGTCAGGTCTGATTCATTGGGAATGAATTGGAGTGTTACGATATGTTCTGATGCTGAGAGTGAAGTGTGTGAATACGATTTGGTAAAGGTAGCGGTGAGAGGCCATGTAGGAGTACATGGTGGGTTGTCTCACTGGAACCGTCCTTAAGCACTGAGTTCTATGTATGTTGTCCAATGACTCGATACTACCACACATTGGGTTCCGGTAACTCGACCCCTCTCGACTTATTAACCAACTTGGTCTCTGTCCAGGAGTCGCAACTAGTTTCTGGTGTTTGTAGGTAGTGCTATTTTTCTACCAAGTGGCACCCGGTAGGGTGGGCTTGGGACAGACTAGGCACACGTGGCCTGGTGTACCGAGTGGCACCCGGATGGTGGGCTCGGGAACCGTGCACACATCGTTTGGGGCCGTGAGCGACACCCCGGCCGGATCTCCTTGCGGATGGAACCCGAATAGGCGATAAACCTGGGCTAGAGTCTTGTGTGGTTAGTCAGGTCGTGGCCGACACCCTCGCCGGGCTTCCGCTTGAAGGTTGCCGAGATACATGACGTGTACATGGCGGTAAGTGGCGAGAGCGTGTGTGAAGAAGTACACCCCTGCAGGGTTAACATGATCTATTCGAATAGCCGGGTCCGCGGTTATGGACTTCTTGGATGCTTACATGGTACATAGACAACTTGGAGTGGATACCCTAAAATGCTCAAGACAAGTGTGAGTGCTATGGATGGCCTTCTCGTAGGGAGACGAGGATGAATCCATAGTAGTGTATTGTGTGGTGATTAGTGGACTCGTGTACGTTGTCTCACCTCAAGAGTTTCTGGTAGTCGTAGAACAGGATAGCCACAGAGTCAAAGCTGGCTTGCTGCAACTAAACCCCACATTACCCTCTTGATACAAATGCATGTATGATAGGATCTGATGTAAGTCTTGCTGAGTACCTTTGTACTCATGTTGCTTTATTTATGTTTTTGCAGCGGAGACTTCGGTCTTACTAGTGTTCTCGTGGACTTCGACTAGTAGCTAGT
Organism: Triticum dicoccoides; assembly: GCF_002162155.2. Taxonomy (NCBI): domain Eukaryota; kingdom Viridiplantae; phylum Streptophyta; class Magnoliopsida; order Poales; family Poaceae; genus Triticum; species Triticum dicoccoides. The sequence goes on along the minus strand of NC_041391.1, from coordinate 607,460,836 downwards.
ACCTCAGCTACGATCTTGATCGGATGTTGTAGATAGTCAGGCTCTTCAGCCTTTTTCATTTGTAGATGTCTGTACCCAGACATGTAATGCTTCCGCTTGTTGCTTGTATGCTCTGTATGATGGGTTTTGTGACCCCTGTTTGCAATAAATGCTATGATGGCTCTTCTGAGCCTTTATCTATATGATTGTTGAGTTATGCTGTGATGCCATGTTGTACAGCACATACTTGCATGTTATGCGTACGTGTAATGTGTATTGCTATGTGTGGGATCTGACTATCTAGTTGTTTATTCTTAGTAGCCTCTCTTACCGGGAAATGTCTCCTAGTGCTTCCACTGAGCCCTGGTAGCTTGCTACTGCTCCGGAACACTTAGGCTGGCCGGCATGTGTCCTTCTTCGATCCTGTGTCTGTCCCTTCGGGGAAATGTCACGCGATGAATACCGGAGTCCTGTTAGCCTACTACAGCCCGGTTCACCGGAGTCCTGTTAGCCCAGTGCTACAGCCTGGATTCACTCGCTGATGACCGACACGTTCGATGCTGGGTCATGGATGCCTGTCCCTGTAAGTTAGTGCCACTTTGGGTTTACGACTAGCCATGTCAGCCCGGGCTCTTTATCATATGGATGCTAGCGACACCATCATATACGTGTGCCAAAAGGCACAAACGGTCCCGGGCAAAGGTAAGGCGACACCCGTGGGGATACCGTGCGTGAGGCCGCAAAGTGATATGAGGTGTTACATGCTGGATCGATGTGGCATTGAGTCGGGGTCCTGACAAAACTACTCGGCAGCGGAACAACATCGTAGCGGGACTCCATAGCACAAGGACACCGATGTGGACACGGTCTAGACTTGGACAGCACTCCTTTCCAACGGGACTTTCCTGAAACCTGGCATGACACGCCAGGTCAGTACATTGAATGTACTTGCAAGCTCACAATAAGCATAAACATGATGACAGACAATATCAAGACATTTAACCAATTAAACAACAATGCAACCATATATCCAACATGCTGTGATTATGCTCAACATGTACTCATTCTCCTGACTAGCTTACCAGATGTGACTAGTAAACATGATAATACCAAAAACACACTCGTGATCCTTACGGCGATCACAACCTGACCAACTCGTGGCCCGTGATCCTTACGGTGATCACAACCCGACCAACTCGTGGCCCGTGATCCTTACGGCGATCACAACCCGACCAACTCGTAGCCAACTCAACACAATGGCCTCACTTCCATCCTTAGTGCAATTTAGTGTGCATATTTATTAAGTGTTGACCCATGAGGCACGACAATGAAACGCATTAAGGCCGTCCCATACCGGCAAATGTGGTTGCACTGGGAAAGACTCGTTTCAGCGGCACCACGACCCGGTCAACAACATGTTCAAGTTGAATTATTAATCAGTTTCAACTTAATGTGAAAATAATTGGTGTCATACTGCCATACTATGCATCACTTAACATATGCATCACATAGCCATGCAAATATCTGCATCAACCACGCTCCTATGGAGCCATCGTCAACACATGCTTCTATTCTGGTTAAAATCTCACTTTACTTATACCAGAACCATTTCTAGCATTCTCATCATTATTCATCATGCAAAATAATATTTAAACTACTCATCAAACTCTATGACCATATTATTTATTTATTACTTGAAACTAAGTTCTCCTTATCTTGCCAACAATATTTACTTCAAACATTCTGAAGTTCAAGTATTTCAACACATCAAGCATATAACAGAATATATTTATTATATAACTAATTTAAATGCATCAATATTCATAAGTTCAAGTATGAAAATCATAAATATTGAAGTGGCACCATGAAAATGTTACTGTGGCTTGCCTTAGTACTGATGAGGTTCACAAAGCTCCTGGTGATCCTCAAGACAAGCTTGCTCTGCTGAAAATATTCAAAACCACAAAAAGAAAATATCAAGAAACCTTCTGAAAATTGCCAGAAAATCCAGACAGCAAGGAAAAATCCCATCCTTTGGGTGTTGTTAGATTTTTGGACACAGAACACGATGCAAAAAGAATCACTGCATTTGGACTTGTAGATAAAAAGTTGTGGCTGTTTGAATGCAACTGGAATTTAAATGAATTTGAAATAATAAACAGAGGGGGTGACATCGAAGGCATAATCTCCCGGGGCGCCACCACTCATAGCACTTCGCCCGCGTAATGAGTGGCTGACTAGCAGGCCCCGCTAGTCAGGCCGGAGGGAGGGGAGAGGGAAACAGAGAGGAGCTCACGCCGGCGTTGAGACTTCTTGGAGGCGAACGAGAGGGAGGGATCGACGGAGAAGACGATTGCGCACCTGCCCGTACCCGTAGCGTGGCTAATGGTGGCCGGACAGCGTCGGATTTGACCTCCCCAGCAGCGATAGAGGGCGGAGGTTGCCGGAGTTCAAGAAGACGGCGGCTTGGGGCGGCTCCAGGGGCTCTAGCTAGGTATGTAGGCTTCACGGAGGAGAGGCAGAGGCCCTGGCGGGGTCGCCTTGGCTTGGGAGGGGCCGGAGCTGCGGGAACGATCCAGAGGGGATCGCCAGCGAGCTCGGCTCCGGGACGGCAGCCCACGGCCTGCCCGACCGGGCTGTGGCTTCTAATGGCTCTAGGAGGGAGTGAGAGTGGTTTGCGATGCTCCAGGAGGCTGCAGAGGGGGGCTTTTATAGGCAGGGCGGCGAGGAGGGCTCGGGCTCCGCCGGTGGACACCTATCCCCGGCGCCCGGCAACGAACGGTGCTAGAGAGCGATGGAGAAGGCGACGGAGGTCACGCAACCACTGTACGTGGGCGCGGACGAGCACGGGAACGAGGGGGAAAGAGACGAACACAGTGTGCGCGCACTATGCCGTTGGCCGGACCGTGCCCGTGCTTGCTGCGGCGAGCTCCGGCATCGGCGAGCGGCAGGGTGGAGTTATGGAGGTGGAGACGAGGATGGTGGCGAGGGGTGGCACACTCTGGCTGCCGAGCAGCAAGCCCGCGCTCAACAGAGGCGCTGGCGATGCGTAGAGCGCGCGTTTGGCATGCCAACATGCTCGGATGAACGCGGTCACCGCGTGGACCGTGATGTCAGGCCACCTGCGCAGTAACAAGGATGTCTGGCGTGTAGTCCTTAGTAAACTGAGGTGTTGCCATGGCTCGGTTTGGTTCCAGGTGCAGAAGAAGTAAAATGGTGATGAGGTTAAGTTACTGAACAGAAACTTTGGGGAGTTATTGTGGTCAAACCATAGGGATTCAAGGGCTGAGCTTTGGGGGTTTACTATCTCTTACTAAGGTAAATAAGCTCAGGGAAAACCAGCTACATTGGAAATAGTAAAAAGGTAGTTGCTGTAGAAACTACCATTTCAGCCCAGAAGTGATTTAATTTTCTGTAGCCAAATTATTCCAAAGAGTGGTGAAATATTTTTTGCTCAGAAATGTTCCCTAGGGTCCAAAGAATAATTGGGATTTTTCTCAGGATTTTTGGGGCAAGAAAAATTAGGGTTGCTTTGGAGCTCGATGAGTTAGCTAGGGTTTTGGAGGCCAAAATGAATATTTTTCATTTAAGAAAAATATTCCAAGCAATATTGTTGGGTTGGCCAGGGGTGAAATGATGGCTTTGAGGAGGAGAGGGAACACTTGGGTGAAAATCAAGGGATGCCCAAGTGGTTAAGTCCAAATGAAATGATTCAAAACCCCAAATCCAAAATCAACTCAGCTGAAAATCAAGCAAAGAAAAGAGGGCAAAAACCAGGCTGTCACAAACCTCCCCCACTTAGAATGAATCTCGTCCTTGAGATTCGGTTGCTTGGGAAAACCATTCTGGATAACATGCCCTTAGAAATTCTTCGGATTCACAGGTTGATTCTGACTCGGTATGATGCATCCATTAAACCTTGTAATACTTTCGTGACTTACTGCGAGTGACCCTTTCCATCTGATCCAAAATTTTCACTGGCCTCTCTTCGTAGGTCAAGTCATTTGCCAGCTCTATCTCTGCCAAATCGTTCTTTTTCTCGCGTGGTGAGATGCACCATCATAGTTGTGAAACGTGGAACACGTTGTGCACGTCTGACTGTTCAGGGGGCAGTTCCAACTGATATGCCACAGCACCTACTCGCGTCATAACGGGAAATTGACCAATAAACCTGGGTGCCAATTTTCCATGAGTTTGGAACCTTTTTATTCCTTTCATGGGCGTGACTCGAAGGTATACATGTTCTCCGGGTTCAAAACTGATCTGCTGGTGCTTTGCATCGTAATAACTTTTCTGTCGCGACTTGGCCAGTTGTAGTCTGTCTTGAATTTCCTTGACTTGCTTTTCGGCTTCCAGCATGAGATCTATTCCAAAAATACGGCTATCTCCGGTTTGAGACCAATTTAATGGAGTGTGGCACTTACGGCCATACAAGGCTTCATATGGTGACATCTTTAAGCTGGTCTGGAACCCATTATTATACGAGAATTCGGCGTATGGTAAGCAATCTTCCCATTGTGATCCTTGGGCCAAAACACAGGCTCGGAGCATATCTTCGAGTATATGATTTACTCTTTCTGTTTGCCCATCCGTCTGAGGATGATAAGCGGTACTGTATTTCAGTTCCGTTCCGAGGGCCTGATGGAGATGGGACCAGAAAGTAGAGGTGAAAAGCGAACCTCGGTCAGAAGTGATGGTTCGGGGAACTCCATGCAAACTGACAATCCTGGATACATACAGTCGGGCAAGCTCATCTGCTCGGTATGAGGTTTTGACTGGGAGGAAGTGGGCTACCTTGGTTAATGTATCCACTATGACCCAGATCGCCTTATTGCCTCGTCGGGTCCTGGGTAGTCCTGTGATGAAATCCATACATACATCCTCCCATTTCCATTGTGACATGGGCAGTGGTTGGAGAAGTCCGGCTGGTTTCTGATGTTCTGCCTTAACTTTGTTGCATATGTCGCAACAGGCCACGAAATAAGCAACGTATTTCTTCATTCCATCCCACCAGAATATTTGTCGAAGGTCTTCATACATTTTTGTACCTCCAGGGTGGATTGAATACGAGGATTCATGGGCTTCTAACAAAATTTTCTACTTTAGGTCAGCTTGATTAGGCACACAAATCATTCCCCTGAATCGGAGGCTACTGCACTGATCCTTCGAGAAATCGGACGATTTGATGCATTTCTGCAGATCGGCATCGCCTGACTGGGCCTTACGGATTTCTTCCACAAGAGTAGGGGTAACCGTCAGGATATTGGCAAGGCCAGCCTCAACTATGACTAGGTTGAGCTGAGCAATCTCTTCTTTAAGTTTGGAAGGCAATGATTCCAACATGACGTTTAAACTGGCGGGCTTTCGACTGAGTGCATCGGCAACCACGTTGGCCTTACCCGGATGATAATTTATTCCAAGATCATAATCCTTGACCAACTCCAACCATCTTCGTTGATGGAGATTTAAATCCGGCTGAGTGAATATGTATTTGAGACTTTTGTGATTGGTAAAAATTTGGCACCTTTTTCCAATGAGGTGGTGTCTCCAAATTTTTAAAGCATGTACTACAACAGCCAATTCCAAATCATGAGTGGGGTAATTTCCTTCGTGGGGTCGTAGCTGCCGTGAGGCATAAGCTACTACCTTACCATCTTGCATAAGCACGCATCCAAGTCCTTGTCGGGAAGCGTCGCAGTATACGTCAAAGCTGCGGTAGATATCTGGAAGTGTTAATACTGGCGCAGTTGTCAAGCGTTCTTTAACTCGGTGAAACTTTTCTCGCAGTCTGAAGTCCATTCAAACTTCTTATCCTTTTTGAGCAGCTCCATCATGGGCTTTGCAATCTTGGAGAACCCTTCAACGAAACGACGGTAGTATCCGGCTAATCCAAGAAAACTCCGAATCTGAGATACGGTGGCGGGTGTCAACCAGTTGAGAACATCTTTTACCTTGCCTGGGTCCATGGCTATACCTTCAACGGATAGCATATGCCCGAGGAATCCAACTTGCTTGAGCCAAAACTCGCATTTACTGAATTTGGCGTATAACTGGTGCTCATGGAGTCGTTGTAACACTGTGCGGAGGTGTCCTTTATGCTCTTCTTCACTTCTTGAGTAAATAAGTATATCATAGATGAAGACGACCACAAACTTATCGAGGAAATCCATGAATACTTTATTCATCATGTGCATGAAGAAGGCGGGGGCGTTGGTGAGGCCGAAGGACATGAAGGTATATTCATAGAGACCGTAGCGAGTGGTGAACATGGTCTTGGGAATATCCTCCTTTTTAATTTTGAGCTGGTAATATCCAGCCCCCAAATCAATCTATGAGAATACCTTGGCTCCACTGAACTGATCAAACAAATCACCAATTCTTGGCGGAGGGTATTTGTTTTTGATCGTGACATCATTCAACTGTCGGTAGTCCACACACATACGAAGGCTGCCATCTTTCTTGTCCACAAAAATAGCGGGTGATCCCCATGGCGAGGAACTGGGGTGGATGTATCCTTTTTGGAGCATTTCATCGAGCTGTTTCTTTAGCTCCACCAATTCGGATGATGGCATTCGATAATATTTCTTGTGTATTGGTGTGGTTCCGGGCACAAGTTCTATTGCAAACTCAAGCTCTCGGTCAGGTGGCATGCCTGGCAGTTCTTCTGGGAATACATCAAGAAACTCACTGACCACCAGAATTAATTCCATTTCTGCTATTGCTGTAAAAACCATTTCCTTGGAGGAGCGCGATAAATTCACCTTGCTTAGTCTTCATAATTCCAGCAGGGATGTGATATTTCCGGAATTGCTCCTTGACTCTTGACCAGGTAATTGCTTCATTCTCAGTCCCTATGGCTTTCTCATTTTCCCACCATATAGAAGCAGCGCCTTCCAGATAATGTGTTACAAATGGAACTTTATCCTCTTCATCAGTTCGAGCAACCTCAAGTTTCTTTTCCATAGTTTTCAACCAATCATCTTCATCCAACGGATCAATGGCCTGACTGAAACTGGGAGGCTTAGTTCTCTGAAAATCGGATAGCTTGGAGTGAGGGGCGGGCTGATTTCCATTCTGTCCAACCATTGCTTGAATACTTCTGAATATTTCCATCAGATCATTGTTTCTTCGTTCCTCGAACATACGCATAATTTGCTCGGTGGAGGGCGGATTTGGCGGTGGAGGCGGTGGTGGAACGTACGACTCGGGTGATTGTCCTGCCTGTCGTGTGGAACGCTGAATAGGGGAACCCTCGCGAACGTTGCTACTGCAGCCTCCCCGTGTCATCCTAATATGATTTTTCCCAAGTCAATGCAACCGAGATGAGAAGCATTCAACAAAAACTGGGGAGAAGCCAGCAACAAAACCAACCGAAACCGAAAAGACGAAGAAAATACGGTGAATAAAATAAAGTCCAACATAATTATACATAGACTCATACATGAAAGATAACAACATGCCAGGTCCAACTACCCTTATACAAGAAACGGAACATCATAACTCATACGACTACATCCTTACTCCATCCCAATGACTGAGAATACTCGAAAGCTCTACTGCTCGGTTGGCGTTGTGGGGTCCTCTCCTGAAGCGGACTTGGATCCAGAACTGACGAGGTTAACAGAGACCTCCGGGTTAAAAGTGACACGACGATGCTGCCTTGAGGGCTCTCCATCTGGGGCAGGTGGAGGGTGGATCATCAGGGCTGCAAGAGTGGCGAGGAGTGAAACCCACTCGGCAGGAGCACTAAGTGGACTCGCAGTCACGGTGCCCGAGCTACTCGGGGGAGTAACCGGAGAAATAGGGGATCTAGAATTGGCAGGAACGTAGGGAATAAATCCTACAGATGGAGAAGTAGTGGTTGAGCAAGCAGAGATTAAAGTAGAGACTAAAGCAGTACGGGCACGACTCAGCTCACGAGCTAGCTCGTAGATCAAAAGATAGCTAGCAGTGATGTAGCGAGAAAGGTGGATAGCTACACTATCAGACTCCGGATCAATGACAGGGAAACGAACACGACCATTATCATGGAGAGAAGGGTAGTAATGGAAACCTAGGTGATTTTGCATCCGGACCTCGTTGTAGCGGAGCTCAACAAGTACCTCGAATGTAGCAAACTAGACAGCCTGAGAAGCGGAAGAAGCGTAGCCGCTACGAGAGGTACGAGTGTAAGAGCCGGAATCGGAACTGGTGCGTAGAGTAACCACGGCGTGATACTCATACACTGAGTCAGCTAGGCGCTCCCGATACACACGATAGACTGGATCGTCTCCGTGAGGGTACTGCCGACGCCACACGTTACGAAGGAGATGCAGTGACGTGTATGGCATCAGCTGCAACTGGCACGGATACAGCACCGGAGCCATCTACACTCACAACCATTAGCAGGTTAGCATAGAAAAATATAATCAGTGCAAGCAATGCAACAACCAGCTACAGTTATTACCGACACTCAGCTACAACTCGTATCTAGCGTCCAGTTAACTCGGCTTAGTCTAGCGTGGCCTACAGTCAATGCGGCTCTCATACCAAGCGTTGTGGCACCCCGGCTCAGAGCGACTGATTTACCTTGCATTGCCAGCCCAGAGACCTTGTCTTTTGGCTACACACAACAACATGATACAGAAAACAACCACTTTATTCATGCTAGCGGAGCATAGTATATATTACAACAGTTAGCGAGGCCAAGCGGCACACACGGTGTGGCTGAACAATATGTACATTATTTAGTGAACATAAAGGGGCCTCAATCATGACAACTACTCGGCAGCGGAACAACGTTGTAGCGCGACTCCATAGCACAAGGACACCAACGTGGACACGATCTAGACTTGGACAGCACTCCTTTCCAATGGGACTTTCCTAAAATCTGGCATGACGCGCCAGGTCAGTACATTGAATGTACTTGCAAGCTCACAATAAGCATAAACATGATGACAGACAATATCAAGATATTTAACTAATTAAACAACAATGCAACCATATAGCCAACATGCTGCGATTATGCTCAACAGGTACTCATTCTCCTGACTGGATTACCAGATGTGACCAATAAACATGATAATACCAAAAACACACTCGTGATCCTTACGGCGATCACAACCTGAGCAACTCGTGGCCCGTGATCCTTACGGCGATCACAACCCGACCAACTCGTGGCCCGTGATCCTTACGGTGATCACAACCCGACCAACTCGTGGCCAACTCAACATGATGGCCTCACTGCCATCCTTAGTGCAATTTAGTGTGCATATTTATTAAGTGTTGACCCATGGTGTACCCTACTTTCGAGCGTATCCGTAACCGTGGACTCGGCTATCGATAGATTAAAAACACTCTGTAGAGGTTAGTACACTGTACCCACACTACAGAACCCATGGCCTCGCACTCCCATTCGGGTGGACCAACAACGTTCCGATGAAACAATTTCATTGTCATGACACTCTCCCGGCCCTTCCGACTCAGACCCCAACGGGCTAGTCCTGGGTGGCCCCGTGTCTACCTCCAGACACCTCGACCACCGTCGTGGCCACGATCCACTCTGGGACCCGGTACCAAAATTAACTTAACAACGGGCTCACAAGGTTATGCTTGCCTACCGGGCCAGGGTACAGCACGCCCATAACCTTCCCTAAATGGAGGCACCGACCAGAGGCACGATAATGAAATGCATTAAGGCCGTCCCATACCGGCAAATGTGGTTGCACTGGGAAAGACACGTTTCAGCGGCACCACGACCCGGTCAACAACATGTTCAAGTTGAATTATTAATCAAGTTCAACTTAATGTGAAAATAACCGGTGTCATACTGCCATACTATGCATCACTTAACATATGCATCACATAGCCATGCAAATATCTGCATCAACCACGCTCCTATGGAGCCATCATCAACACATGCTTCTATTCTGGTTAAAATCTCACTTTACTTATACCAGAACCCTTTCTAGCATTCTCATCATTATTCATCATGCAAAATAATATTTAAACTACTCATCAAACTCTATGACCATATTATTTATTTATTACTTGCAACTAAGTGCTCCTTATCTTGCCAACAATATTTACTTCAAACATTCTGAAGTTCAAGTATTTCAACACATTAAGCATATAACAGAATATATTTATTATATAACTAATTTAAATGCATCAATATTCATAAGTTCAAGTATGAAAATCATAAATATTGAAGTGTCACCATGAAAATGTTACTGTGGCTTGCCTTAGTACTGATGAGGTTCACAAAGCTCCTGGTGATCCTCAAGACAAGTTGGCTCTGCTGAAAATATTCAAAACCACAAAAAGAAAATATCAAGAAACCTTCTAAAAATTGCTACAAAATCCGGACAACAAGGCAAAATCCCATCCTTTGGGTGTTGTTAGATTTTTGGACACAGAACACGATGCAAAAAGAATCACTGTATTTGGACTTGTAGATAAAAAGTTGTGGCTGTTTGAGTGCTACTGGAATTTAAATGAATTTGAAATAATAAACAGAGGGGGTGACGTCGAAGGCGTAATCTCCCAGGGCGCCACCAATCATACCGCTTCGCGCACGTAATGAGTGGCTGACTAGCGGGCCCCGCTAGTCAGGCCAGAGGGAGGGGAGAGGGAAACAGAGAGGCGCGGCGCTTCGCTGGAGCTCACGCAGGCGTTGAGACTTCTTGGAGGCGAACGAGAGGGAGGGATCGACGGAGAAGACGATTGCGCACGTGCCCGTACCCGTAGCGTGGCTAACGGTGGCCGGACGGCATCGGATTTGACCTCCCCAGCGATGACAGAGGGCGGAGGTTGCTGGAGTTGAAGAAGACGGCAGCTTGGGGCGGCTCCAGGGGCTCTAGCTAGGTGTGTAGGCTTCACGGAGGAGAGGCAGAGGCCCTGGCGGGGTCGCCTTGGCTTGGGAGGGGCCGGAGCTGCGGGAACGATCCAGAGGGGATCGCCGGCGAGCTCGGCTCCGGGACGGCAGCCGGCGGCCTGCCCGACCGGGCTGCGGCTTCTAATGGCTCTAGGAGGGAGTGAGAGTGGTTTGCAATGCTCCAGGAGGATGCGGAGGGGGGCTTTTATAGGCGGAGCAGCAAGGAGGGCTCGGGCTCCACCGGAGGACACCTGTCCCCGGCGCCCAGTGACGAAAGGTGCCAGAGAGCGATGGAGAAGGCAACGGAGGTTACACAGCCACTGTACGCAGGCACGGACGAGCATAGGAACGAGGGGGAAAGAGACGAACACAGTGCGCGTGCACTATGCCGTTGGCCGGACCGTGCCCATGCTCGCTGCGGCGAGCTTCGGCGTCGGCGAGCGGCAGGGTGGAGTTATGGAGGTGGAGACGAGGATGGTGGTGAGGGGCGGCACGCTCTGGCTGGCCAAGCAGTGAGCACGCGCTCAACAGAGGCGCTGGCGACGCGTAGAGCGTGCGTTTGGCATGCCAGCACGCTCGGACGAACGCGGTCACCGTGTGGACCGTGACGTCAGGCCACCTACGCACTAACAAGGATGTCTGGCGTGTAGTCCTTAGTAAACTGAGGTGTTGCCATGGCTCGGTTTGGTTCCAGGTGTAGAAGAAGTAAAATGGTGATGAGGTTAAGTTACTGAACAGAAACTTTGGGGAGTTACTGTGGTCAAACCACAGGGATTCAAGGGCTGAGCTTTGGGGTTTTACTGTCTCTTACTAAGGTAAATAAGCTCAGGGAAAACCAGCTACATTGGAGCTAGTAAAAAGGTAGTTGGTGTAGAAACTACCATTTCAGCCCAGAAGTGATTTAATTTTCTGTAGCCAAAATATTCCAAAGAGTGGTGAAATATTTTTGCTCAGAAATGTGCCCTAGGGTCCAAAGAATAATTGGGATTTTTCTCAGGATTTTTGGGGCAAGAAAAATTAGGGTTGCTTTGGAGCTCAATGAGTTAGCTAGGGTTTTGGAGGCCAAAATGAATATTTTTCCAAGCAATATTGTTGGGTTGGCCAGGGGTGAAATGATGGCTTTGAGGAGGAGAGGGAACACTTGGGTGAAAATTAGGGGATACCCAAGTGGTTAAGTCCAAATGAAATGATTCAAAACCCCAAATCCAAAATCAACTCAGCTGAAAATCAAGCAAAGAAAAGAGGGCAAAAACCAGGCTGTCACATAGAAATATATTTTTGTAATCTGAATAACTAAAAACAGCAAGGTGGCAAATAGTAAAAGGGCACAAAAATGGTATTGCAATGCTTGAAAATGAGGCCTATGGTCCGTACTTTCACTAGTGCAATCTCTCAACGATGCTAATATAATTGGATCACATAAACATCCCTCAACATGCGATGAAGAATCACTCCAAAGTTCCTATCTAGTGGAGAACATAAGAAGAAATCGTTTGTAGGGTACGAAACCACCTCGAAGTTGTTCTTTCTGATCGATCTATCAAAGAGTTCGTACTAAAATAACACCAAATAATTTCATATTCATAATACTCAATCCAACACAAAGAACCTCAAAGAGTGCCCCAAGATTTCTACCGAAGAAACAAAAGACGAGAACGTGCATCAACCCCTATGCATAAATTACCCCAATGTCACCGGGAATCCGTGAGTTCAATGCCAAAACACATATCAAGTGAATCAATATGATACCCCATTGTCACCACGAGTATTCATATTCAAGACATATATCAAGTGATCTCTAATCCATAAAAGTATTCAATCCGATAACAACGAAATCTCAAAGGGAAAAACTCAATTCATCATAACAAGATAGAGAGGGGAAAACACCATATGATCCAACTACATTAACAAATCCCACGATACATGCATCAAGATCATGCCATCTTAAGAACACGAGAGAGAGAGAGAGAGAGAGAGAGAGAAAGAGAGAGATTAAAGACATAGCTATTAGTACAAACCCTCAGCCCCGAGGGTGGACTACTCCCTCCTTGTCGTGGTGGCCGCCGGGATGATGAAGATGGCCACCTGTGATGATTTGCCCCTCCAGCAGAGTGTTGGAATGGGGTCTAGATTGGTTTTTCGGTGGCTACAGAGGCTTGCGGCGGCGGAACTTCTTATCTAGAGTTACCCCGAGGGTTTTTGGAATATTTGGGAATTTATAGGGCGAAGAAGGGGTGCGGGAGGCCACCGAGGTGGGCACAACCCACCTAGGCGCACCTGGGCCCCCAGGCGCGCCCTGGTGGGTTGTGCCCCCTTGGAGCACCCCCTTGGTGCTTCTCTTGGCCTTTGGATGTTTTCTGGTCGATAAAAAATCCACAAAAAGTTTCGCGGTGTTTGGACTCCATTTGATATTGATTTCTTGCGATGTAAAAAACAAGCAAAAAAACAGCAACTGGCACTAGGCACTGGGTCAATAGGTTAGTCCCAAAAAATGATATGAAGTTGCTATAAAATGGTTGCAAAACATCCAAGAATGATAATATAACAACATGAATACTTCATAAATTATACATACGTTGGAGACGTATTGGTACCTCTGGGTGACTAGTAGTGTTGATTACATCTCGTAGTTGATGCTAGATGGTTTATTTGGTGGAAGATTATATGTTCAGATCTATGTTGCAATTCAATACCCCTCTGATCTTGAGCATAAATATGTCTTGTGAGTATTTACTTTTGTTCTTGAGTACATGGGAGATGTCTTGTCGTAATTAATCATGTGAATTTGGTATTCGTTCGATATTTTGATGAGATGTATGTTGTGATTCCCTTAGTGGTGTTATGTGAACATCGACTACATGACACTTCACCATCTTTGGGCCTAAGGGAGTGCATTGTTGAGTAGTTATTAGATGATGGGTTGCTAGACTGACAGAATCTTAAACCCTAGTTTATGCGCTATTCCGTAAGGGGTTGATTTGGATCCATAAGTTTAACGCTATGGTTAGATTTTATCTTAATTCTTCTTTTGTAGTTGTGGATGCTTGCGAGAGGGGTAATCATAAGTGGGAGGTGTCGGTGTCAAAACCGGCGGATCTCGGGTAGGGGGTCCCGAACTGTGCGTCTAGGTGGATGGTAACAGGAGACAAGGGACACGATGTTTTACCCAGGTTCGGGCCCTCTTGATGGAGGTAAAACCCTACATCCTGCTTGATTGATATTGATATTGTGGATGTTTACAAGAGTGGATCTACCACGAGATCAAGGAGGCTAAACCCTAGAAGCTAGCCTATGGTATGATTGTAATGGTTGTTGTTGTTCGGTCCTACGGACTAGAGCCATCCGGTTTATATAGACACCGGAGAGGGCTAGGGTTACATAGAGTCGGTTACAATGGTAGGAGATCTACGTATCCGTATCGCCAAGCTTGCCTTCCACGCCAAGGAAAGTCCCATCCAGACACGGGACGAAGTCTTCAATCTTGTATCTTCATAGTCTTGGAGTCCGGTCGATGATGATAGTCCGGCCGATGATAGTTCGGCTGATGATGGTAGTCCGGCTATCTGGACACCCCCTAATCCAGGACTCCCTCAGTAGCCCCTGAACCAGGCTTCAATGACGATAAGTTCGGCGCGTATATTGCTTGGCATTGCAAGGCGGGTCCTCCTCCGAATGATAGAAGATTGTGAGCACCAGGATAGTGTCCGGCTCTGCAAAATAAATTCCACATTCCACCGTAGAGAGAATAATATATACACAAGTTCAATCTGCTGACGTTTTTTGCGGCATGACGTCACGCCACTACCAAGCCATTACTTGAATCGTTTTTTACTCTACCACCTCAGTGCATTTAGCGAAGCGGTTTCCTTGGCACGTCTTGTAGAAGCAGAGATCGTGTTCCCCCTTAATCCGGGATTCTCATCAATACGGACGTTGATAACCCAACCGCGCCATTGATGGTGATGCTTGGGGGATAAGCGAGTTTTGCCAGGCCGATGGGGGACGCGTAGACTTCGCCCACCCATATAAGGGATAAGGATTCACCTTTTCACCTATGCCTTCTTCCTCCTTTGCTTATCCATCTCCGCGCACTCGAGCTCTAGTGCCCAAGCCCGCACATCTCGTCTCAACCTTCCCCAGTCATGTCTGGAGCGGGAGGCAAGTGGATGACCTCCTCTGTTATGGAGGAGCACATCGAAAGACTGCGCAGCGCCGGCTACCTGTCCGGCGACATTGCGCACCGGCTGCCTGACGAGGGGCAGCTCATCCCCACCCCCAGGCCCCATGAGAGGGTCGTTTTTCTTCCCCACTTCCTCCGCGGACTGGGCTTTCCACTTCACCCCTTTGTCCGGGGGCTCATGTTCTACTACGGCCTGGATTTCCATGATCTGGCGCCGAACTTCATCCTCAACATGTCGGCGTTTATCGTCATGTGCGAGGCCTTCCTCTGCATCCAGCCCCACTTCGGCTTGTGGCTCAAGACCTTCAATGTCAAGCCGAAGGTAGTGAAGGGCACTCAAGTGGAGTGCGGAGGTCCCATGTTGGGCAAGATGCCCAACGTCCTTTGGTTCAAAGGGGCCTTCGTGGAATCCGTCAAGGGGTGGCAATCGGGGTGGTTCTATATCACCGAGCCGCGCGACCCTACGTGGGCGGCGGCCCCCGAGTTCAGATCTGGTATCCCCACGCAGCTCACCTCCTGGAAAGAGAAGGACTTGCTGTGGGGTAGTTCGGAGGAGCTGACGGGACTCCAAGCCTATATCCAGAAGCTGGTGAAGAAGCTCAGGCTGGTTAACGTGGTCCAAGTCATGCTCGTCCGCCGGATTCTCCCATGCCAAGAGCGGGCATTCAATCTCTAGGAGTTCAATCCGGAACAGCACCAGGCGCTGAGCGGGCTCTTCGACACAACGTATGAAGGCGCCTGGAGGGTGCTGTTCAAGGGCGCCGAAGCCCCCGCATCCGCGACTGAAGATCGCGGATTTCGCTCGCAGCGCCAAGCCGACGAGGTAAGTGATTCTACCCCTTTACGGGACACTTGCTTTTCATAGTTTGACTCTATGCGGGTTTTAATTTCCCCTTTTCCTTTGACAGGACTGGATGAGGAAGGCGGAGCAGATTACCTGCCCGGCTCCTATGCCAGAAAACCCAGTAGACGCCCATCTAGCGAGGCTGCTGGTTCCGGCACCGCACGTGGTGCCGGAGAAGAAGGCCAAGAAGGAGGCCACGGGTGCTCAAAAGAGTTCCCATTTTCAGGTGTCCAACGACTCCGGGGCGGACTCCTCCCCCCGAAAACGAGGAGGAGAAAGAGGACTCTCTCCCAGAGGAGGGAGAGAGGAAGAGGAAGGCTTCCCCAACAGGGGAGGCCAAAGGGTCCAAGAGGGGAAGGACTATTCCCCTGGACAGCTCCGCCAACATCAACGTTGGCGAGGAAGAATGGCCTTCAAGGGCCAGGCCTCCAGCCAGATCGTAAGTATCCGGATTCCTGAATGATTTATAATTTCTTTTTCTGCGTCACATAGTGTCATTTTGATGCCGCATGCTGCCTGTAGTCCGGCCAATGATGATCTCCCCGCTTCATCGAGCAGGTCGTTGGCTCCGTCGGATGTAGACTCCATCCCGACCGCCTCCACCCCTCGCGACACCGAGGACGCCGAGGTGGGATCCCAAGAAGGGACCCATCAGGGGGAGGCTCCGGAGGCGCCACAAGGCGGCCTCCCGGACTTTGCGCCGGACTCCACATCAGAACCCGCAGTGGTTCCGGAGTCCGGCCGGCGGCCCCTTCGCACGAAGGGCAAGACCGTGACGCCGGCAGCTTTCGTCCAACCGGAGGCGCCGGACAATTTATTGGAGGCGCTGCAGAGCGCTTCCATCGAGGAAGAACACCGCACTATTATGAGTGCGGTGATTCAGAAGGTACAGCTTGCCAAGAGCGGGCTGACCGAAGCCTGCAGTAGCCTTCTATCAGGCTTTGAGGTAAGAAGTTAAAAATATGCAATGTAATACCGCATAGATAGTAGCCCCTGATGCTCGGTTCGGTGTTCGGAAAGAAAAGCCGGACTAAGGATCTGAAAAAAAACAAGATATACGCAGGGTTGCTGAAAAATTATGTCAATATGGGTTGCAGGCTGCGCTGCTGACCTCTGCCGCACTGACTGCGGAGGTCGGTGCTTTGAAGCAGGAGCTCGAGCAGTCCAAACAAGAGCTCGGCCGCGCCAAGAAGCAGCTCCAGGACAAAGAAGGTGAGTAACACCACTTTGAACTTGTACCTTACAGAAAAGGATTTAGGTTGCAACAAAAAATAACAAGGATGACATGGGTACTGCAGGGGCCACGAACGAGGTGGCGACCCTGAAGGAGGCCGTGTCCGCGGCCGAACGCAATGCGGCCGCGGAACGGGCAGAGCGAGAAAAGCAGGAGGCGCGCGTGGCGGTGGTTCGGCAAGAGCTCCAGGCTCTCATGGAAAAGCATGAGAGTTTGGAGCGTGACTCAAAGATTCGAGAGTCCGAGCTTGCCTCGGCTCTCGAAAGTGCCAAAACTGCCAAGGCCGATGCCCATAAGTCCCTTCAGGAGATTGAGTTGGTGAGGAAGATAGCGGCGGGTAAGGCATTTTTCATGCAAAGCAAGCATGTGAATGTAAATTACGTGTTACTTACCCGAATTCGGAGCTCTCCAGGGGCGTTTGCAGATCTGCCTCGCAGCGTGTCTGATACCGCCGCATTCTATCGAGCCAAGGAGGGGAGCTCAACAGAGAAGGTCTTCTGGTCTCAGTATGCTGAGGCCGGCCATACGGTGCCCCCTAGCGACCAGCTGAAGCAGCTGGTCGAGCTCCACAAGGTGGCCGAGCAGGCCATGAAGGGCCTCATAGTCCGGCTGTGGCCTGGAGAGGCCATGCCTGGGAGCTATTTCGGCCTCGTGCGACGGTTGGTGGATGTGTGCCCCTGGGTGGAGGTTATCAAGCACTCCGCCTGTATTGAAGGTGCTCGTCGGGCTCTTGCCCGCGCAAAGGTGCATTGGGGCAAGCTGGATGCGGAGAAGCTAATCACTGACGCGCCACCAGCGGGCAAGGAATATCGTACGCCCGAGATGTACTATAAGATTGTCCTGAAGGGTGCCCGCAAGATTGTGGATGAGTGCCCCAGGGATGTAATTATTGAGTAAATTCGCAATGTGTTATCCTGTGCGCTAAAAACTTTGTTCATATGCGCTAAGCAACGCTTGTTAATTTAAAATATTACCTTCTGTGCGGCCGTTTATTAAATCTGAGAGATGGCAAGTCGTCGGCTTCAGCCCCCATGCTACGAGTGCTGGGGTGTTCGGGATAAACTTGAGCACTCTTGTTCCCATTTTTGGGTCCATCTAGGGAGGCGCTCAACACAACGAACAAGGCAACCGGACTTATAGTGCTTGAACACTCTCACTTAGCCATAGAATCCTATAATTTTAAATTTTGGCAAAGCCCCTAGTATTCGGAAGACCGAATTCAGGGCGCTATCCACGCCTTCGTCGGACATTATCCGGTACTTCGCTCGAAGCGGCGTAGGTCTTTAAGGACCCGAAAAGACCTCTCAAACAGCGACCAGTCTCTCGCCTTATCATGACAGTCAGTTTTAGCTTTCTCCACTGAGGCGTTAACCCGGCTCAACCGGGGCGCAATCGCAGTGGTTCTCCCAGTGCTACCTTAGCCGATAGAACGGAACGTAAGGTGCCAAACATGGGAGCCGGGCAAACCCAACTATTGACCCAAGACATGATTCGGAGCCGATTCATATAATGCTATAAGTTCGGGGTGCCGCACTTGTGAAAGTGTTCGGACTTTATCACACCATAATGCGGGGAACATAAGCCCCTGGTGTATTTGGCCGTACCAAAATGTACGGATGCAACATGTCGTAAATGAACATATATATATATAAGGTAATGCAATTATGGGCAAAAAGTGCTGCATTTTATTCGAGAAGATCTGCTATGAGTGCGGAATGATACAAATAGTGCGGAAAGCAAGGGATTGGACGAATTAAAGGCGTCTCCCTCCAGGGGTAGGCCGCGGAACGGTGTATTTAACAAATTTAATGCTCGTAATGGAGACCACCTGAGTGTTCGTCGCAGCCTTTGTCCCTCCCTGGCTGTTGCATCATGAGTTCGGCAGGTTCGCCGCCGGACAGAGTTCTGTATAAAAAAGAGAGAAATAAAAGATAAAAAGAGCGACACACTTGGGAGCCCCTGGTGTGGTCGAACCGCACTCTGGGTCTGTTGTGGTTGTGCCTCTCCCCCTATGCCCATGGTATCTCCAGGGTGTAATTATGTACGCGGAGAGTTTGTCTTACAATTTTGCGAGGGCTGGGGTTGAGGCCGCACTGCTACGCGTGCTCGGAACGTGCCAGGTGGTCTTGGTTGATGTTGCTCCGGGCGCGTTTGGCCGTGTCCGGTCGTTTAACGGCCGGACTCGAAAATTGCCTTAAAAGGCTGCTCTGTACTTCTGCCGCGAGAGCCGCTGTATGTTCCTCTGTTCGGAGGGAGCGTTCCGTGTTTCCATTGACCGTGATGACTCCACGAGGGCCTGGCATCTTGAGCTTAAGGTATGCATAATGCGGCACCGCGTTGAATTTTGCGAACGCGGTTCGTCCGAGCAGAGCGTGATAGCAACTGCGGAATGGGACTATGTCGAAGATTAACTCCTCGCTTCAGAAATTATCCGGGGATCCGAAGACCACTTCCAGTGTAACTGAGCCTGTACAACTGGCCTCGACACCTGGTATGACGCCTTTGAAGGTTGTCTTTGTAGGTTTAATCCTTGAAGGGTCTATGCCCATCTTGCACACTGTATCCTAATAAAGCAGGTTCAGGCTACTGCCGCCGTCCATCAGGACTCTCGTGAGGTGAAATCCATCGACGATTGGGTCTAAGACGAATGCGGCGAATCCGCCATGGCGGATACTGGTCGGATGGTCTCTTCGATCGAAAGTGATCGGGCAAGAGGACCATGGGTTGAATTTTGGGGCGACTGGCTCCATCGCGTATACGTCCCTTAGTGCACGCTTCCGCTCCCTCTTGGGTATATGCGTTGCGTATATCATGTTTACCGTCCGAACTTGAGGGGGGAATCCCTTTTGTCCTCTGTTGTTCGGCGGCCGGGTCTCTTCCTCGTCATCGCTGTGTAGCCCCTTGTCATTGTTTTCGGTGATTAATTTGCCTGCCTGCTTGAATACCCAACAATCTCTGTTGGTGTGGTTAGCTGGCTTTTCGGGGGTTCCATGTATTTGACAGGAGCGGTCGAGTATTCGGTCCAAATTGGACAGGCCCGGAGTGGTTCTTTTGAATGGCTTCTTCCGTTGACCGGGCTTGGAGCCTCGGAATCCGGCGTTGACTGCCGTATCCTCATTGTTGTCGCCATTAATGCGGCGTTTGTTTTTGTTTCGACGCGACCTGCCATTGCGGTCCTTGGTATCCGGACTGCCAGCGTTTTTGCTGAGGTTGTTGCTGCGAGCTAGCCAGCTATCCTCTCCCGCACAGAAGCGGGTCATGAGTGATGTGAGGGCTGCCATGGATTTCGGCTTTTCCTGTCCTAGGTGCCGGGCCAGCCACTCGTCGCGGATGTTATGTTTGAAGGCAGCGAGGGCCTCTGCATCCGGACAGTCGACGATTTGATTTTTCTTTGTTAAGAATCGTGTCCAGAATTGCCTGGCCGATTCGTCTGGCTGCTGGATTATGTGGCTTAGGTCATCTGCGTCCGGTGGTCGAACATACGTGCCCTGGAAGTTGTCGAGGAATGCGGCTTCCAGGTCTTCCCAGCATCCAATTGACTCTGCGGGCAGGCTGTTAAGCCAATGCCGAGCTGGTCCTTTAAGCTTGAGCGGGAGATATTTGATGGCGTGAAGATCGTCGCCGCGGGCCATATGTATATGGAGGAGATAATCCTCAATCCAAACCGCGGGGTCTGTTGTGCCATCGTAGGATTCGATATTAACGGGTTTAAACCCTTCAGGGATTTGATGATCCATTACTTCGTCAGTGAAGCATAGTGGGTGCGCGGCGCCTCTGTATTGAGCAATATCGCGACGTAGCTCGAGAGAGCGTTGTCTGCTGTGTTCGGCCCGGCCAGAGTAGTTGTATCCGGCGTGACGGTATTCGTCGTGGGTCTTAGGGTGCCCACGTGATCCATAGATAGATCTGGATTGTCTTGCCTTGTCCTCCAATATATCCCGCAAGTCCAGCGCGTTCCCCTGTGGCTTCATGCTTTTTGAGCGATGCCGAGGTACGGTTTTGGTGGAGGGCTTGCACGCCTCTCTGTCGCGGCCACGAGGTGGTCGGTCTGCCGGATTGTGCGTTGGTGATGCAGGTTTGTATGCTTCCTCCTCTAGTCGGGGGAGCAACTTGCGTTTTGGGTAACTTTTGGAGGGGCATTCGAGTTCATACTCTTCAGCCGCGAGGACCTCGGTCCATCTGTCGGCCAGTAGGTCTTGATCAGCTTGAAGCTGTTGCTGATTTTTCTTTAGGCTGTTTGCTGTGGCCATTAGCCTGCGTCTGAAACGCTCTTGTTCAACGGGATCCTCAGGCACGACGAATTCGTCTTCGTCGAGGCTTGCCTCGTCTCTGGAGGGAGGTAAGTAATTATCATCCTCGACCTCTTCGTCTGCCGCCCTCTCGTGAGGGCTGGCTTCTGCCTCCTCCTGCGCTGGATCGTGTTGGAGGGGGTTGTCTTCGGCACTTTCTAGGGTGTTATTATCTCCTGTGCCGGAATCTCTATTCTTGTTGTGGCGGGATTTAGAGCGGCGCCGCTGATGTCGGCGCTTGGGCTGTTTCTTTAAGGAATCGGCCTCCGTTGCTTCTTCGTCGTCCCCATCTTTTGGGGTGTCCACCATATATATGTCGTATGACGAGGTGGTCTTCCAGTGTCCTGTAGGCACTGGTTCTTGATAGTCTCCGGCATCGTCGTCCATACCGTCGATGTCTTCGGAGTCATAGTCAAGTATGTCGGTTAGATCGTCGACGGTGGCTACGAAGTGGGTGGTGGGTGGGCTCTGAATTTCTTCGTCGTCTGCGTCCCAACCATCCTGGCCGTAGTTTGGCCAGGGCTCTCCAGATAGCGAGAGATGCTTCAGTGAATTTAAGATATCGCCGAAGGGTGAGTGCTGAAAGATGTCCGCAGCGGTGAATTCCATGATCGGCGCCCAGTCAGATTCGACTGGCAGGGGCGCCGGAGGTTCGGAGTCCGGCAAAGAGTCCGGCACCTCGGAGTCATGAGCTTTATGCGGGACAAGGTAAGTGTTCGGCTCCATCGCCGTAGAAGTTGCAGCTCCCGAGGCGGTGTCCAGCCATCCGTCCTCGATCTGAGCGATCGGCTCCGGACTATGGGTCGGAGCGGATTCGTGTGCGGCCTCCAAGGTGCTGTCCGGCGGCAGAGTTAGGTCATGCCCATCGTGACAGCGCGGCACGCTCGGCTGAGGCTCAGATCCATCGAAGATCAAGTCCCCGCGGATATCGGCCGTGAAGTTTAGGCTTCCAAACCTGACCTGACGGCCAGGGGCGTAGCTTTCGATCTGCTCCAGATGGCCAAGTGAGTTGGCCCGCAGTGCGAAGCCGCCGAATACGAAGATCTGCCCGGGGAGAAAAGTCTCACCCAGGACTGCGTCGTTGTCGATTGAAGAGGCCATCAAGCCTATCGGTGATGACACAGAGGAACTCTCAATGAAAGCACCAATGTCGGTGTCAAAACCGGCGGATCTCGGGTAGGGGGTCCCGAACTGTGCGTCTAGGCGGATGGTAACAGGAGACAAGGGACACGATGTTTACCCAGGTTCAGGCCCTCTTGATGGAGGTAAAACCCTACGTCCTGCTTGATTGATATTGATATTGTGGATGTTTACAAGAGTGGATCTACCACGAGATCAAGGAGGCTAAACCCTAGAAGCTAGCCTATGGTATGATTGTAATGGTTGTTGTTGTTCGGTCCTACGGACTAGAGCCATCCGGTTTATATAGACACCGGAGAGGGCTAGGGTTACATAGAGTCGGTTACAATGGTAGGAGATCTACGTATCCGTATCGCCAAGCTTGCCTTCCACGCCAAGGAAAGTCCCATCCGGACACGGGACGAAGTCTTCAATCTTGTATCTTCATAGTCTTGGAGTCCGGTCGATGATGATAGTCCGGCCGATGATAATTCGGCTGATGATGGTAGTCCGGCTATCCGGACACCCCCTAATCCAGGACTCCCTCAGGAGGTTTGTTCAAGTAAGAACGACACCCAAGCACTGGTCCACCCACATATCATATTATCAAAGTAGCGAACACGAATCAAACAAACATGATGAAAGTGACTAGGTGAAATTCCCGTGTGTCCTCAAGAACACTTTGCTTACTATAAGAGTTCGTCATGGCCTGTCCTTTGCCATCAAAAGGATTGGGCTACCTTGCTGCACTTATTTTTACTATTTCTACTTGTTACTCGTTACAAATTATCTTGCTATCAAACTCTCTGTTACTGACAATTTCAGTGCCTGTAGAAATCACCTTGCTGAAAATTGCTTGTCTTTCCTTCTGCTCCTTGTTGGCTTGACACTCTTACTTATTGAAAGGACTATGATTGACCCCCTATACTTGTGGGTCATCAGGCATGCCCTGGTGGGTTGTGGGGCCCTCATGGCTCCGCTGGCCCTAATCTTGATACTATAAATTCCTATTTCCCAAGGAAAAAATAGGAGAGGAAGTTTCATCGTGTTTTACGATATGGAGCCGCCGCCACCTCCTGTTCTTCATCGGGAGGCCAGATCTGGAGTCCACTCTGGTCTCCGGAGAGGGGGATTTGCCGCCATTGTCATCATCAACTATCCTCCATCACCAATTTCATGATGCTCACCGCCGGGAGTGAGTAATCTCTTCGTAGGCTTGCTGGACGGTGATGGGTTGGATGAGATTCATCATTAATCGAGTTAGTTTTGTTAGGGCTTGATCCCTAGTATCCACTATGTTCTGAGATTGATGTCGCTACGACTTTGCTATGCTTAATGCTTGTCAGTAGGGCCCGAGTGCCATGATTTCAGATTTGAACCGTTTAAGTTTTCACCAATATATTTGTGTTCTTGATCCTACCATGCAAGTTATATGCACCTATTACGTGTTATGATCCGCATACCCCAAGGTGACAATAATTGGGATTGTTTCCGGTGATTACCGTAGTTTGAGGAGTTCATGTATTCACTATGTGTTAATGCTTTGTTCCGGTTCTCTATTAAAAGGAGGCCTTCCTTAGTTTCCTTATGAACCCTGCTGCCATGGGAGGGTAGGAAAAAAGATGTCATACAAGTTCTTTTTCATAAGCACGTATGACTATTTATGGAATACACACCTACATTACATTGATGAATTGGAGCTAGTTCTGTGTCGCCCTAGGTTATGACTGTTATATGGATATTATCCAACTTTATCACCGATCCAATGCCTATGAGCTTTTCACATATTGTTTTTCTAAGTTACCATTACTATTATTAATGTCACAACTACTACCAATTTACTGCTACCACTGTTACCATTACTATTGTTGTTATTATTGCTTCTAACACTATAAATTACTAGACTATTGTGCTACTGCTAACGCTGCTGCAGATATTTAGTCTCCAAGTGAGGTTGAATTGACAACTCAACTGCTAATACTTGCAAATATTCTTTGTCTCCCCTTGTGTCGAATCAATAAATTTGGGTTGAATATTCTACCATCAAAAACTGTTGCGATCCCCTAAACATGTGGGTTATCACACACCTCACTAAAATGAAGAATTTCCTCCATGCTATTGGACTTGGATATGATGTGATCCATGTTTGCGAGAATAATTGTGGTCTGTTCTGGAAAGATTAGGCTAGCTTAAGTGAATGCACAAATGCAAATCATCAAGATGGAAATATGGTGATGCTATGAAGAGGATTCCTCAAAAGGTTCTGAGACATTTTTGAATTATACAAAGATTGCAAAGGTTATTTCATGATGCTCAAATAAGAGAGGACATACAATGGCATTCTAGGAACTAGGAATATAGATATCAAAATGTAATGAGCCATCCATCTCACAGTAGTGACTGGACAAGATTCAATCTGAAACACAAAAAGTTTGCTGCTAAGCCAAGAAACATTACACTTGGCTTAGCTACAGATGGATTCAACCCATTTGGCCACCAGAGCACCACATATAGCATGTGGTCGGTGCTTGTTATCCCTTACAACATGTAGCCAAATGTATGCACCAAAGAATCAAACTAAATCATGGCCTTGCTAATCCCAAGTCCAAAAAGTCCAGGAAAGGATTTTGATTTATTCATGAGCCTCTTGTGGAGGAACTTCAAAAGCTATGGAGGGTGTTCTCACTTAAGAGTTGAGACCTATATAGCATCCCACCAGCTGATTTCATTCTACATGTTGTTATGATTTGGTGCAACTATGATTATCTGGCTTTGGGCACTATGTCAGGGCGAATGGCACATGGTTACAATGCATATGTTCGTTGTGACAGGAATTTGTGGTCATATGTAATACTTAGTAAGGTCTGTTATATTGGAAACTGCCATTTCCTTGACAAGGACAAGCTGCGTCTTAGAAAATACCGAAAACTTGTGTTCAAAGTAGATCATGAAAATCGTGATGCACCAAAGAGGCTCACCAGCGATGAGTTGCAGGAGGAATTACAGAAGGTCGGACATATTACACCAGGAAACCATCAAGATATTGGTAGCGGGAAAAGGAAGCGTGGCAGGGTAGAAGAGAGATTATTGTTTACCCGTCGGCCCACTTTGTGGGACTTGGAGTATTGGAAAGATTTGGATCTGCGGCATAATCTTGATGTGACGCACATCGAGAAAAATATATGTGACAACATTATCGGCACACTTCATAATATTGAAGGCAAGACAAAAGACACCTTAAAAATCTTGGATTGATTTGACAAACCTGGGTATCAGATCTGATTTGCAAGTGAAAAATGATGGTGCATCACGGGATATGGTACCAGCTGTGTACATCTCGGACAAGCAAAAAAGAAAAGAATTCTGCAAGGTCCTATCACGTGTGAGATTCCCACATGGATTTGCTTCCAACCCTGAAAGGAGAACCGATGCAGATGGAACCAAGGTACAAGTGTTGAAAACTCATGACCGCCACGTCCTACTTTAAAGGGTTTTACCTATTCTCCTTAGAGGATTGGTCTTCCCTGACTTATACAGAGCAGTTGTAGAGTTGGGACAATTCTTGAGGAAACTCTGAAGTAGAAATATCAGGATAGATGTTGTGGAGCGTCTTAAAGACAAGATACCAACTATCCTATGCGACCTCGAGAAGATATATCCACTAGCCTTCTTTGATGTGATGATGCATTTGGCTATTCATCTACCTGATGAGGCACTACTTAGAGGTCCATTATAGTATGGATGGATGTACCCTATTGAAAGGCGGCTAGGCACTTTCAAGGGCTATGTTAGGAAGAGGACTAGACCTAAGGTTTCCATTGCATATGCCTATGTTGCTACATACACGTTGACATTCTGCTCAAGATACATTGAAATAGCCGATCAGCCTAGCCAAAAGATGGGCGAAAAAATCTAAAAATTTGGACAAATTGTTTGGTACGTGTTAAATAACTGTCCTGTGATTCTGCCTTATATCGAGTAAGTGTTGAGTACTACAACTTATACATCATAATTTGCTAAACTTGCAGCACATTCCTATATATTTAGATGCTTGACACGATAACTATGTTCTACAACATGTACGAAGAGGAGTTACTGGTGCAAAATCCAAGAAACATTGAGAAACAGGTTAGGGAAGGATTGACGAACTGGTTGAATAGCCGTGTAAGCTTTTGAATTGCACTGTCAGTTTTTTTAATACACTAAGTACATAAAATGACCTGCTTGTCTATTTTCTAACCATAGGTTAAGAAGATGCGAAAGGAGGGGCATGCAGTTAGTGATACCCTTTTATGCACTAGCAATGGGTCCTGATACTTGGGTAAGACATTATGAATCTTGCATTGTTGGAGATGTGCGCTACAACACCCTTGCACGCGACAAAGGTAGGAAGACACAAAACAGTGCCGTCATGAGCACAGATACCCACAAGAAAGTGTCAACTGAAATGTATGCTAACATAACAGAACTTGTTCAGTTGCAATATATTCTAGTTTCAAGGTTCATCGGTGTGTGGTTCTATTTTGTTGTCATTGGTATAACTAGTTTAACAAGATCTCAAAACCCAAAGCTGATGATTATTTCAAATACATCAATGTCAAGGCGGCGTACCACACTGACGAGCCTTGTATTTTGGCAAATCAAGCAACACATATATTTTTCTTGGAAGACACATTTGCAAGTAACCAAGACTTGAGAGTATTGCAAAAGTTTGAGCAGAGGAATTTGTTTAATGAAGTTGCATAACAAGGTGATACTTACACTGCTGATGATGTAGGGGCTTCCGCAGATGTTTATGATAAGTTTGAGGACCAATCAATAAGGTTGGAGAAAAGATTTACTATTCTAGTGTGGAAGTAGATGAGTTGATCAATAAGTAGCCAATGTTCGAGGACATTGATGGTGAATAAGAAGATGACACTAGGGAAATTACGATTCAGACTGATACACATGGTGAAGTTGTTGACGTTGCTGCTACGGATGATGGTTAGATTGCTTTTGTCGTATTTTCCTGTGAGAAGACAACTTATTATCTATGTGAATTTGTGTTTGCTATGACCACTAAAACCTGATGAAGTTGTTGTTTACTACTCCCTCTGTCCCAAAATAAGTGTCTCAAGCTTAGTGCAACTTTGTACTAAAGTTAGTATAAAGTTGAGACATTTATTTTGGGACGGAGGGATTATTTTGCAGTGAGAACATCAAATGTTATGTATGTTGATTTGTGTTTGGTGATTGTATGACGAATGAAACATGATGACATTGTTGTTCTGTACTACTCATATTTTCTTGTGAAACCTGTATTAGATGATTCTACAACCGCAATGTAGCTGATGGTAGTTCGCTGTTGGGCTGCAATTTGGTGTACATCTTACAATGAGAACAGAGCTGACCGACAGGGCCTCTGCTAATTTATTTATTAGCAAAAGGGGATGCCCCCCAATTTCCGTTAATAGAAATCATTAGATGTTCACAACACTAGACGCCCAACCTACTAAACATGTTTCATTCATTACTAGTTTCAACAAACTGCTCATGTCAGAGCCACTGAATACATCACGAGTGCTACATACACTGCAAATAAAGAGACAATCATCCTACAGAGCACAACGATCTTGCCCATTATCTTCAGAAGCTCTTTCATCTCCTCATTGTTGCCAAGGTCGTTCAACGGTTGTTGCTTGGCCATGATCAGATGAACTGCATCTTTAGCCTTCTGCTCTGCATCTTCCTTATCTGTCGTTGCTTCGGTTACTTATTCAACACCCCAGCCTGCTGGTATTGGGATTCCTTGGCTAACCAAATAATTTGCATAGTTCCGTCCCCCCACATCAGCAACTTCCCAGAAATACAAATCAAAGAATCTTCCCTTTTCTACATGAATCAAATTGGAAGATCATCAACCAAACTCTTAAAAATCAGCAACTGAAAGGAGGAACAACTTAACCATATTACCCCATGATTTGGGCATTTGTAGAAGACTCGCCTAGGGTTGAGGATTGTAGTTGAGACGCAACGGATGACTTTATGTAATTTGTAGCAGTAACACCACACCAATGTCAGCGGGGCGCGATGAGTAACCAGCTGCGATGAGTGTGCTAGTGGGGGTGTGATGAGACCCACATGTGGTGGTACGGGTGGCTACTTTGCGCACATCTTGTTGTTGGCTCGATTCCATGCTGAAGAGTAGGCGGATGAGCCAGCGGACATGGTTGCTACAACCGGAGCTTCTGAAGCTAGGCATAGTAGCTAGAGAAGATGAGAAGCGAACATTAGATATGTCAGTTCCATTACTTGTAGAGTAGTATAACACTATACATATTCTAGGTTTACATTCAAACCAGTTACAACAGCATGTCTATATTTTTTCTAACAGTCAGCAACGTCTCTTTACTGGTAGACTAGCTTGTTCTATACGTCTTCTCAAGTCTTTGATTTTGAAGAATGTTATCTAGCAAACGTTCCCTAGGACGAGGATGGAAAACGAACGCATTTTCCTGGTAGTTTTAGTTGCAACGCAAGATCAAATAGTGCCAGTTTCAGGAATGTTATTTGGCGAATGAGCCCAATTTTTCTTTTCTTGCGAAAAACGTATGCAATGTGGCGCCAGCTTAGTCAACAAACAATTCTGCCAATTGTGATTGTTGGATTGACATCCAATGTATATCATGTTTCTTTAGCCTCTTCTTCCTCCAGCCGCCAGAACCGAACCAGCGTCGACGGGACCGCCTGCTCCCTCCTCCCATGGTTGGTTGCACTGCCGCACATGCATCACCGTCTCATCGCACCCTAAAACTCTGGCCAGGCCATACCTCTACTCCGCACACCTCCAGCTATTCTCTGGCGAGGGCAGCCTCACCACACACCTGAAGCGGTTAATTGTCATACTCCCCCTCTGATTGTGACTACACTATCGCATGTTTCTCAGATCCTATTCCTTGTCATCCGAGGCCTCACCATCATCCTCCGCCTTGGTCCACTCGCCGTGGAGCCATTGTGTGGCGTTATCAACATGGTCAACAAACGAGAGGAATCGGACTGTACATGGAGAGGATGACTGAAAGGACCCAGCAAGTCCATTCTCGTATGCAAGCAAGTGCCTTCTTATTGCAAGCAAAAAATGCTTCCTCCAAATGGTTTCATGACATCTAGGTCCCACGCCATTGTCAATGTAGTCAATAAATGAGAGAATTGCACAAGGAGCGTCTGACACCACGGACCTAGAAGCTCGCTCAGTTGTTTTTTCGTTTTCAAGATGAGGCGGAGCAGAGTATCAACTGGACTTTGTGGGGGTTGTGCCCCATCTAGCCTAGACTTTTATTTTATCTTTACCACATGACCAGTCGAGCTATTTTGTTTTTCTTTGTGAAAATGGCTAGCCTAGATTTATTTTTTTAATAATACCCAACTGAGGCCTGGTTGCTTTTCTCCGCCCTGCTGGGATGCAAACTTGAAAATGGACTATAAGTAATAAGAAATGGGCTATAAATTTTAAAAAACACAGCAAACCGATAATTAGTTTCAAAATTTGTTTTTGGGGTTTTAGATTTAAAATTTCATTTATTTTTTGGGGGTGAAAATTTCATTGGATTTTAAATTAATAATTTTTTTTGAAATTAGTTTGAGTCTCACTCAAAATTTCTTGATTAAAAATTGTTCAGACCCCTCCGAAATATGCGAAATTTCATTGAAATTTTAATCCTAGCGTGAATATGGGATGTAGTTCTATAAGGGCTACAATAAATTCTTTAAGAATTATCAAATGGGTTGTAAGTTATTAAAAAATAGCAAATGAGGTGTGTGTTGTCTACCACTAATTTGGAAGCTGACTTGTGGGCCTACTAAATTGATGCGTACACAAGGTTTTGTCAACTTATAGTCAACACACGATTCTAGTAGTTGTGGCCGTTGGATGTCCATCCAACGGTCGTCGTTCTTCTTCAATATTTTATCTACTTGCTCAAGATGCCCAAACCAGTGCCGACAAGACCACCTGCTCCCGCCTACTGTGGCCGACTGTGCTACCCCATAGGCCTCACCGCCCCACCCTACTCCCATCGCTGGCCAAGCCATCTCTCTACTCACCCACACCTCCTATTATTTTCCAGCAACGGCAGCCTTAGACCGCAGCCGAATGAGTAAACCCTCGTACTCCCCTCTGCATCGGAAACCACTGCCGAGTCTTCCCAGCTCCGGGTCATTCCCTTCCTATAGGCCTCGTTGTCGCCCACCGCCTTGGTCCTCTCGGCACAGCGTCGTCAACGTGGTCAATGAATGACAGACATCGGAAGAGTACTATACATGGAGAGTTTGGCAGCTGCGATCCCATGAGGTCCATGGATGCACGCAAGGAAGTGTCTCCTTGTTACACGTAAGAAAAATGATTCCTCCCCTTGATGGCTGGGACCCACCAGTTACATCTTATCATGCAAGGAAGTGACTCCTTATTACGCGAAAAAATGCTTCCTCCCCTGAAAACTAGGACCCACTAGACATCTTTACGCAAGGAGGTGCCTCCTTATTACGCGCAAAAAAATGATTCATCCCCCTGACAACTAGGACCCACCATCTACATCTTCGCATGCAAGGAAGTGCCTCCTTATTATGCGCAAAAATTGATTCCACCCCTGACAGCTGGGACCCACCACCTACATCTTCGCATGCAAGGAAGTGCATCCTTATTACGCGAACAAAGATTCCTCCCCCTGAGAGCTGGGACCCACTAGCTACATCATCGCACGCAGGAGGTGCCTCCTCATTACGTGAAAAAATTGATTCCTTCCAATGACAGCTAGGACCTACCAGCTATATCTTCGCACAGAAGGAAGTGTCTTCTTATTCTCCCCTGGCAGTTGGGACCATCAGGTCGAAGCGTATGTACCGTTAGTTGTCCAGTCGCAAACGTGTACATACATACTGGTCGATCGGTCCCTCTGCCATGATGAATCATGGTCGAGTAAGGAGTGGTAGCAGTTCAGGCAGTCCAGTCTAAACCGTCTATACACACATGGAGCCACGCTGCAAAAAATACGGCCACATACGTACATAAGGGCGGGGTCTGATACGTCTCCAACGTATCTACTTTTCCTAATGCTTTTCCTCTTGTTTTGGACTCTAATTTGCATGATTTGAATGAAACTAACCTGGACTGACGATGTTTTCAGCAGAACTACCATGGTGTTGTTTTTGTGCAGAAATAAAGTTCTCGGAATGGAACGAAACTTTGCGAGGTTTTTTATACAATAAAAGAAAATATATGGAGCCAAGAACCACTAGAGGGGAGCACCTGGGTGGGCACAACCCACCAGGGTGCGCCACCCCCTCCAGGCGCGTAAAGGTGGGTTGTCCCCACCTGGTGGCCCCGATGACCCTGAAATCGATGCTATAAAATCACATATTTCAGGAAAAAAATCAGGGAGAAAGAATTATCGTGTTTCACAAGACGGAGCCGCTGGTCTCTTGTTCTTCATCGGGAGGCCAGATCTGGAGTCCGTTTGGGGCTCTGCAGAGGGGGATCTTCGATCTTCGTTATCACCAACACATCTCCATCGCCAATTCCATGATGCTCCCTACCAGGAGTGAGTAATTCCTTCGTAGGCTCGCTAGTTAGTGAGGAGTTGGATGAGATTCATCATGTAATCGAGTTAGTTTTGTTAGGGCCTGATCCCTAGTATCCACTATGTTCTGAGATTGATGTTGCTATGGCTTTGCCATGCTTAATGCTTGTCACTTTAGGCCCGGGTGCCATGATTTCAGATCTGAACCATTTATGTTATCACCATTATATCCATTTTATAGATCTGATCTTGCAAGTTATAGTCACCTACTACGTGTTATGATCCGGCAACCCCAAAGTGACAATAGTCGGGACCACTCCCGGTGATGACCATAGTTTGAGGAGTTCATGTATTCGCCGCATGTTAATGCTTTGTTCCGGGTCTCTATTAAAAGGATGCCTTAATATCCCTTAGTTTCCAATAGGGCCCCGCTGCCGCGGGAGGGTAGGACAAAAGATGTCATGCAAGTTCTTTCCATAAGCACGTATGACTATTTACGGAATACATGCCTACAATATATTTATGAACTGGAGCTATAGTGTCGTATCGCCCTAGGTTATGATTGTCTCATGATGAATATCATCCAACAAATCATCGACCCAATGCCTACAAATTTACGTTATATTGTTCTTGTGAAGTTACTACTGTTGCTACTGCTATTGTTACTGCTACAAAATCACTACCATCACTGCTACCATTACTATTGCTGCTACTATTATTATCAAAACTATCATATTACTGTGCTACTGATCACTTTGCTGCAGATAATTAATCTCCAGGTGTGGCTGAATTGACAACTCAGCTGCTAATACTTGCAAATATTCATTGGCTCCCCTTGTGTCGAATCTATAAATTTTGGTTGAATACTCCACCCTCAAAAACTGTTGTGATCCCCTATACTTGTGGGTTATCAAGACCTTTTCCTGGTGCCATTGCCGGGGAGAATAGCTATATTTGTTGAGTCACTTGGGATTATTATCATACTATCACTATGAAGAATTTGAAGGATGCTAAGACTAAGATTTTTTCCTCTAAGATGAGGGGAGGTAAGGAACTGCCATCCAGCTCCGCTTTAGATTCACCTTCTGTTATAAGCAAACTTGCAACACGACCACACACTATTAATTCTGATATGTCGCAAGTTACTGATGATGCTACTTCTGCTATGAATGTTACTCTTGATGATGCTAGTACCTTGCTTGATGATGATGTGCCACTAGGTGAATTTCTTGATGAAAAAATTGCTAGAGTAAGACAACATGATATTGTTGAAACTGATGATGAGCTTGAAACTAAAAATCTTAAAACACCCACTAGAACTAGCCCTCCTAGATATGAATTGCAAAAGGTACTAGCAGGTTATGCTATGAGTGAGGAGGCAACTAGAGATATTCTTGCTTGTAAGGATAGAGATGATCTAGAGAAATTATTATGCAAGTATAAAGAAAGATCTCTGAATGCTAAAATGAAATGTGACCCTAAATTTGCTACTTCACCTATATTTATTGATGATAAGGATTATGAATTCTCTGTCAACCTAGAGTTAATTACTTTGGTTGAATCTGATCCTTTTCATGGTTATGAAACTGAAACCGTTGTGGCAAATCTTACTAAGTTGAATGATATAGCCACCCTTTTTGCTCATGATGAGAAGATTCACTATTATTATATTCTCAAGTTATTTCCGTTCTCATTAAAGGGTGATGCTAAAGATTGGTACAATATTGTTGCTCCTGGTTGTGTGCGTAGTCCTCAGGATATGATTTATTACTTCTCTGGAAAATATTTCCCTGCTCATATGAATAAAGCTACCTTGAAGGAAATATTTAACTTTGTGCAAATTGAAGAAGAGAGTCTCCCTCAAGCTTGGGGGAGGCTTCTCCAATTGCTTAATGCTTTTCCTGATCATCCTCTTAAGAAAAATTAAATACTTGATATCTTCTATAATAGACTAACTGATGCTTCTAGGGATTTCCTAGATAGTTGTGCTGGTTGTGTTTTCAGGGAACGAACTATTGGGCAAGCTGAAGAATTATTGAATAACATATTGAAAAATTATGATGATTGGACTCCTCCTGAAACACCTATTAAACCCACTCCGAATAAGAGGGGTATCTTATAAATCAGTCATGAAGATATGCAAGAGGCAAAGAAATCTATGAAGGAAAAAGGTATTAAAGCCGAGGGTGTTAAAAATTTACCACCTATCAAAGAAATACATGGGTTCGAAGCACCACCACCACCTAAGGTGGTAGAGGTAAAATCTTTAATGGAATTCAATGATAGTGATGATCCTCGTAATAAACATCCTAGTCAATGCCTTTCTGAGTTTGATAAAATTACATTAGAAAACAAGATCAGTTCAATGTAAATGTTATGAAACAATTGAAATACAACTCTGATATGATTGCTCGCTTAAGTGACTTGTTATTTAGAATCTCAAATGATGTTAGAGGTGTAGGAAAGCATGCCTCTATGGTTCAAACTCAATTAGAACAAGTTGCTAAATATCAAAGAGAGTTGCTTGATGAAATGAACAATAATATAAGTGACTTTGCTGTTAGAGTAGCAACTAGAGGAGGTAAAATGACTTGGGAACCACTTTATCCTTAGGGACACCCAAAGAGAATTGAACAGGACTCTCAAATAATTAACACTAATGCACCTAGTCCTTCTAGAAAGAAAAAAGAAGAAGAAAAATAATAGGACTTTGCCTGCCTCTAGTGAACTTGAAATAGAAAAACCTCCTGATAATGATAATGAAATTTCTATCTCTGATGTTGAAACTCAAACTGGTAACAAACACTCACCTTCTGATAATCAAAAAGAAAACGTTGAGGTTCATGAAGACACTCAACCAAATAATAAAGAACTAGACAATGATGTTGAGACAGAACCAGCTGTTGATCTTGATAACCCACAACCCAAGAATAAAAGATATGAGAAAAGAGACTTTGTTGCTAGAAAACAAGGTAAGGAAAGAGAACCATGGGTTCAAAAGCCTATGCCCTTGCCACTTAAGTCAACTAAAAAGAAAGATGATGAAGAATTTGAACGCTTTGCTGAAATGATTAGGCCAGTCTTCTTGCGCACTCGCATGACTGATATCTTAAAGATGCCTCCTTATGCAAAGTATATGAAAGACATCATCACCAATAAGGGAAAAAATACCGGAAGCTAAAATCTCCACTGTGCTTGCTAATTATACTTTTAAGGATGGAGTGCCTAAAAAACTTGGAGATCCAGGAATACCAACTATACCTTGCTCCATTAAAAGAAATTATGTGAAAACTGCTTTATGTGATTTGGGAGCTGGTGTTAGTGTTATGTCTTTCTCTTTATATAAAAGACTTGATTTGAATAAACTCACACCTACTGAAATATCTTTGCAAATGGCTGACAAATCAACTGCCATACCTATCGGTATTTGTGAGTATGTGCCTGTTGTTGTTGCTAATGTTACTATTTTGTCTAACTTTGTTATACTTGAGATGCCCGAGGACGATAACATGTCAATTATCCTTGGTAGACCCTTCTTGAATACTACAGGGGCAGTTATTGATTGCAATAAAAGCAAGATCACTTTTCATATTAATGGTAATGAGCATACGGTGCACTTTTCGAAGAAACAATTCCAAGTGAATGGTATTAATGTTATTGAAAATTCTCCACAATCACTATTGGAAGTTTTCAACTACCTCTACCTACTATCAAAAAGAAATATGAAATGCTTATTGTTGGGGACATTCATATCCCCATTGAGGCAACTAAGTGATTTACGAAAGTTCTTCGGTTTCATATTAATCGAAAGTGGTTGTTAATAAGACTTGATCAACCTTATTAATGAATCATTTTTGAGAGGTATGAAGTTGATGAATTTAGTCAGCACTACCTTTTGTCCCTACCTTTTGTTTTCTGTTTTTCTTAGTTAAATAAAATAAAATGCCATGCTTTGTCAGTTTTCTGATTTTTCCATGCAATAAAAAATGACCCAAAAATAAAAGTTCTCGGAATGCCCTGAAAATTTAACACAATTTTTTTCTGAATATTTCTGAATTTCTGGTGCAAATAATATCAGGGGGAGGTGCACCAGGTTCATTTACATGGAGAGGCAACAGACAACAACAACGACCTCCTGTTCATTGGCAGCTAACTGGTTGGGTCGGAACGGAGAAACAACTATGTCGTGTTCATCGAGAGGCAACCAACTGGGTAGGAATGTGTCCTATTCATCAGGAGCTAATCAGCTTAGATGGAACAGCCAAAACGGGGTCATGTTCATTGACCCCTCACCGGCTCGGGGTCTGGTGTACCACAAAACAGACGAAACCGAGTTCTCTTTGACCTCCTATGGTCGAAACGGGGTCCAATTCATTGGCAGGGGCATACCGCAAAATGGAG
The DNA here is from genome assembly GCF_002162155.2 of Triticum dicoccoides. Classification (NCBI taxonomy): domain Eukaryota; kingdom Viridiplantae; phylum Streptophyta; class Magnoliopsida; order Poales; family Poaceae; genus Triticum; species Triticum dicoccoides. Next base: position 607,424,378 of record NC_041391.1, on the reverse strand, counting down.
GAAATAGACTTATGTGCAACCAGTTACAGTCGAAATGGGGTCTTGTTCATTGGGAGGATCTGGTGTACCACAAAACGGAGGAAACAGACTTCTCTCTAACCGCCTACAGTCGAAACAGGGTCCTCTTCATCAGGAGGGGTGTCGCGTACCGCAAAATGGGACTCCACGGGCTACTGTTCATCCACCATTGACTTCCTACCATGTGCCTCCACCGGCTATTGTTCATCCACCATCGACTTACTCTCCAACATCCATGGGGTCCTTTTCATCGACCACCAACTGGCTAGAGTGTGGCGCACCACGGCACGGCCTCCTCGGGGTCCTGTTCATCCAGCGGCAACCGCCTACTACCATGGGGTCCTGTTCATCCAACCCCTACCGGCTGGGGTGGTCGTACGAGTGGGCGACATCAACGGGAACTGTTCATCCACAACTCACCATGTCTCGTGTAAGGGGCTCGATCACTGAGTCTCGACTCATGTCTACATGTATCACGCGCGCGGCAGCAACGGGCACTGTTCATCATGAGACAACCCAACACCGGTCGGCTATGTCTCACACGGGAGCTCGATCGACTTCAGTAGGCAGCGAGAAGGGCCGATCCGGGTCAGTTAGCAATGAAGGAATCGCTCGATCAGGTTCAGTTAGCAGCGAAGGGATCGATAGGGTTCAGTATGTAGTGCGAGGGATCGGTCGATGTGTTCAGTGCGTGGTGCGAGGGATTGATCGATCAGTCAGATTCAGTAAATGAACGCCTATCTTCGTTTCAGTTAGCAAACGCAGCTCGCACACATACGCACGTATGAGAGAAATGCACAAAAGACTGCATCGCTTGAGCCCGACCACGCACTATATACCACGAACTCGCTGAAAATTTCCTCGTTGTCACCTATACCACGATTATTTATGTCATGGACAACCCAAATAATGTCATGCAGATGCGTGTCCGGCCTGCCTAGGATGAATTTTTTTTCATAGAAGTAGGAGCCCACCACATCTATGATGTTTCATGTTTTTGTCACAATTATCATCATGGAATTGTCATAGCCATGACAGACAAAGTTTTCATTCGGGTCATAATGTCAAAGATGTGTCTTTTTTGTAGTGTAATGTCTGGTTGTCGGCCGGCCCAAAATCTGGCGGTAGGAACTTAGCACGGTCCTAAGCCGTCCTCCTTGACTTTGATGGGCTGGTGATGATACCCCATGGCCCATGGTCATTTGGGTCGTATCTTAGATGTGTCATGGGACCTTGGTGGGCCATTTGTATACTTGGTCCTACCCCCTATTTATAACCCCGATATTATTGTTCCATGGTGATCTTCTCGGAGCTGCATAATATTGGTGAGATGGTCTAAAATAAGATGGAGAATGTGCCCTTGTATCATACCTGTCCCATGATGGATATGATTCTATATGAGCATAGGGAGGCATCCACGGCATTGGCATTGGCGGACCAAAATAAGGATCTGAATATGTTGCATTAAAATTATCACTTTGCCAATACCGATCCTCATATTTGCACCCTGGCGGTGATCTTGGTTTCTTTGCATGATTTGGCCGATAAGCATTCTTCTCTTCACTCTTCTTTTGATATTCATCCAATAGTTCAGCGAAGGTGATTTTTGATCTCTTACACTTGCGCTTATTTTGGCCTTTGTTTTTTTTTGGTTTACTTTCATCGATCATTGGATTTGCTTGCTGCCCCCAAGTCCTTGGCATCTCCATTATAGCTTCGATGGAATTTTGTCCCTCAAGATTATGTTCATTATGATCTTCAACAACTTCTTTACTTGAAAGCTTGATCCCATCACCTACAGTTTTTACCTTCTCTTCAAATGGATCAGCTTGAAGCAGCCCATGCAAAAACTTTCTGCCATCGGGACCAATCGAAATAGACTGGCCATCTGTTGGCATCTCAACAAATTTCAATCGTCCTTTATCAATGGCTGATTTAACTATTTGATGAAACATGTTGCTATCCTCAAAATTATGCTTGAATGAATCATGCAACTTACAATACATTCGTCCTTGGATAGATGGCTCAACATGGCGATCAAGAATTCTACTATAATTATTTGTCAACAACAAATCAAATATTTGATCACACATGCTTGAATTGAAGGTAAACTTTTTATTCTCTAGCCGATCTTGTTGTGAGAAAAGCTTTAGAGTTAAGCAAGCGAATGGTTCAGATTTTGCATCACCCCTTTCGGCTATGCATTGTGTTTTGCACTCTATCTCTGATGTCTTTGGATAAGAAACTATACTGGCATCGATTTGCTCAGAAGATTTTAACCTTGGCTTTAAATTTCTGAAACGAAAATAGTTAGAACATACATGTCTCAATTGAGACCAAGTGTAAGCCAAGTAAGAAATAAGCAAAGCTACCCAATTAGATATGAGCTTTAGATAAAGCAATGGGGAAAGCCTTGGCTGCAATAATTTTTCGCTATCAGTCTTTCTGAATGGTGCAACGTGTTGATCGATATACTTTGTGACAATCTGATTGCTAACAAATAAATTACCCTTCTTCATTGGTCTCTCAATATTTCTTATGAAGATTTTTCTAATATATGCATCAACAACTAAGTCATGACCAAATCTGAAAATAGGTAAATTAATTGCTAGACATACCTCTTCAAATATGTTGGGAGAGCATGATGGTGGTGTGACTTGAAGAATATCTTACTCCGCCTTCGGATAGCTCCCCAACGCCTTGTCATCATATTTTTCTTGATTTCGTGCATCATTAGTTTGAAGATCTTTGTCCACCAAACTTTCTTCGGCTACTTGTTCTTGTTCTTGAAGCTCGTCAATTTCTATGGCACGAAACTCATAGGGTAGGAAGTAGGTTCCATTAACTTCAGAAAAATCAAGTATGGCTGTCTTGCTATACTTTCCATGCCCTTTCTCAGCAATGTTTGCCTCTTTCAATTTGATGGATTCGAATATATACTACTTGATTTGGCTTTTTCAACCGAAGCACTTTTAGTTTCCGAATCATCATTCTTTTCACCGGTTATATCAATTGGCAAGGCTTCTTTTCTTTCAGCCAATTCCCTATCAATTCTCTCGTGGTGAAGTACTTGCACCCTATCGCGCAAAGCTTTAACTTTCCTCTCAATTTCAGCCCGCTCTAGATCAGTTTGCCCCCCAATGCTTTTAGGATCTTTCGACAATGAATTGTTAGTGTTGCCAAAATTTTGCGATTGTGTAGCGGGTGTATAATATGTTGCGGTACAAGGTGAAGGTGTATGCACTACTGTATAACCATATGCTCTCTCACAAATACTATCAATTGATGAAGTTTCATCTTCCTGCAAAACTCTAGCCTTTATTGCAGCATAATCAGGAAACAATCCCTTTTCATATTGTTCAAGGCAAAGAGCACTAATTCTCTTGTTTTGTGCCAAGCTCTTTTTTAATGCAGCCACAACCGCTTCTGGAAGGGATTGCTCCACAATACTTTCAGATTCTTTCGGCAATGATTCGTGACTGTTGCCGAAATTATTGAATTGCGTAGAGTATGCATTATATGCTACAGTATTTGATGACGGCACATGTGTTCCTATAAAATTTTCACTTATTCGGCTATGACCATGAAGATGCGGGGCCGAATTATGAACATCTACAGTTGCATACGGTGCTGAAAAATTACTAACATGAGGTGTAGCATATGATGGTTGAGAGTAACTGGCCGAATAGCTAGCAGTAGCATGGTCAAATCTCCTATCCATCGGCAAGGTTGGATTCACATATTGCAAATTAGTTGCCAATGAATAAAAAGGTGAAACACTTTCTTGTATGCTATTGGAAATTTTAACATGAGGTGTTTCAAATTGATTAACCAAACCCATCATGTTGTTCATTGGCATATGGATTTGTGGGGTTCCCGATGCATGAGAGTTTGGATACATATGTTGTACGTTGCTAAAATCATAAGAATTTGAAGCATGAAAATTGTTTTGCATCGGCCCTTGCGCATAATTAGATGCATGATTGATAAAAATATGGCTAGCCAATACATTATGCTCATTAGGTGATCTAGCAACAACATATGGATTATTTGCATCTACAAAGGAGAATTGGGTATTCATATTACCTTTGTAGATTGCAGCAACTTGATGACGATCTCCTAGTAGCAAGAACGGGCTGGAGACCGTTGAAAGCTTCGATCCCCAGCGGATTCGCCAAAAAGTGTGTTCGCACACGAACACGTCACCGTGTACCCTCGATGTCGGGGGTGATGCACCGTAGCTCACGTTAAAGGAGATCCGTCCAGAAGCGCGATACGCAGGCAATCCGGCGGGTGCTTTTGAGGACCCGAAACTCCACACACCCAGGAGGGACCCCGTCAGGGCGCGAGGCGGCTGTGGGCTACCCTAGGTCGACCAGATCGCCCCTAGGGCCTCGAGGTTCGCCGCCCTGCAACAAGAAGGACAGACGAAGAACGAGAAGAAGAAAAACTAGGGTTAAGGAGAAAAGATAAAAGATAAAAAGTGGTAGATGATTTGTTTGATTGTGTTGTTCAACTGGACATTACTCCTTAGGTATATAAGAGGCGGCTGGACTTCCCGTGCAAGGAAAAGACTTGGATTCACGTCCAAAACCCTAGTCAAATTCGGATTGGTTTTGTCCGAAGTTTCCAAAACTGTTCTGTTTAAACTGGTTGCACCTTGCGGGTCTTTTTGTGGTGGTAAATGATCTCGGATGAAAACGAGTCCAAAAGCAATCTTGACTGCTTTGACGAGACGAACATTTTTTGAGCAGAAGTCATCTTGGGGGTCAAATCGGTCACATAAAACAGGCTATTCCCTCGCGCTACCCATCAGACATGCGTATGGTGGGGCGCACCAGATATCACCTCATGACAGGGCTGCACTCCGATTGCTCTAACTTTTGCATACAAACTTGGATCTGGACAATTTTTAAATCAAAATCGATCATTTCGACAAGACGAACACAATTCGTGTAGATCATGTTTCCATTGGAGGTCGTCTTGGGGGCTTAATCGGCCAAACTGTACTCTAAATATAAGATTTTAGTACTTTGAGCATAGTTTCGGCCTTCGAGATGAAATCGGACGGTGATGACCCAAACTTCAAAGATGTTCATATCAACAATACAGAACTCTTTCATGTAGATCACTTCTCCATTTGAGGCCATCTTAAATAAGTTCTTGACCATGCCAAAATCTAGTGTCAGCACATATACTCCTTCTTTATAAAGGTGTAGGTCATCCAAAAAGTAATGTTTTAAATCATAGATTTTTTTTCTTTTGCTAGTATGTGAAGCTATGTAGTATAAATTTAGCAACGATATAATTAACATAATCAGCATACCATGAAGTATTATGAGAAGCATTTATGATAGCTAATTGTTCATCAGGAAAGCTATCATCAATAGGTAGTGGGTCATTAAGAGCATTTTCTAACCTAGACAAGTTGTCTGCAACGGGGTTCTCAGCTTCCTTTCTATCAATAATATGCAAATGAAATTCTTGTAACAAGAGAACCCATCTAATAAGTCTAGGTTTGACATCTTTTTTTCATAAGATATTTAATAGTAGCATGATCAGTGTGAACGGTTACTTTGGAATCAATAATATAAGATATGAATTTATCACAAGCGAAAACAACTGCTAAAAATTCCTTTTCAGTAGTAGCATAATTTCGTTGGGCACTGTCTAGAGTTTTACTAGCATAATGAATATCATTCAATTTATTATCAACTCTTTGCCCTAGGACAGCACCAACAACATAATCTCTAGCATCACACATAATTTCAAAGGGTAAATTCCAATCAGGCAGTTGAACAATAGGTGCAGAAATCAAGGCTTTCTTAAGTATTTCAAATGCTTCTACACAATCATCATCAAAAACAAAAGGAACATCTTTTTGCAAGAGATTAGTGAGAATCCGAGAAATTTTAGAGAAGTTTTTAATAAACCTCCTATAGAAACCATCATGACCAAGGAAACTTCTTATACCTTTGATATCTTTAGGACACGATATTTTTTCAATAGCATCTACTTTAGCTTTATCAACTTCAATACCTCTTTCAAAAAAATTATGCCCCAAGACAATACCTTCGTTAACCATAAAGTGGCACTTCTCCCAATTCAAGACGAGATAAGTTTCTTCACATCTCTGCAAAACTCGATCAAGGTTGCTTAAGCAATCATCAAAGGAAGTTCCGTAAATGGAGAAATCATCCATGAAAGCCTCAACAATCTTTTCACAAGAGTCAGAGAATATAGCAGTCATACATCTTTGAAAGGTAGCAGGTGCATTGCATAAACCAAAAGGTATAAGTCTATAAGCAAAGGTACCAAAAGGGAAAGTAAAAGTGGTCTTTTCCTGATCATCTTTTGACACATGTATTTGAGAAAAACTAGAGTAACCATCTAGAAAGCAAAAATGTGTATGTTTGGATAGTATTTCTAGCATTCGATCAACAAAAGGTAGAGGGTAATGGATCTTTTCTAGTAGCTTTGTTTAATTTGTGAAAATCAATTACCATTCTATGACCTATAACAATTCTTTGTGGAATCAATTCATTCTTATCATTAGGAACAACAGTAATACCTCCCTTCTTAGGGACACAATGAACAAGGCTTGCCCATCTACTATCAGTAATAGGACAAATTATACCTACTTCCAGAAGCTTTAGTATTTCATTTCTTACCACTTCTTTCATCTTAGGATTTAACAGTCGTTGATGATTAACAACTGGTTTGGCATCAGGCTCCAAATTAATTTTGTGCTGGCATAGACTGGGACTAATGCACTTAAGATCATTAAGAGTATATCCAATAGCAGCACGGTGCTTCTTCAAAGTTTTCAATAACTTCTTTTCTTCATGCTTTGAAAGGTTAGCACTAATAATAACAGGATATATCTTCTTTTCATCGAGATAAGCATATTTCAGAGTATCAGGTAATTGGTTAAGCTCAAACACGGGATCACCCTTGGGTGGAGGAGGATCCCCAAGGATTTCAACAGGCACATTGTGTTTCAAAACAGGCCCTTGATTAAAGAATATTTCATCTACCCCCCTTCTTTCATTCATAAACATATCATTTTGATGGTCTAGCAAATATTTTTATAAAGGATCAGTAGGAGGCACAACAATAGAAGCAAGACCAATAATTTCATCCTTACTAGGAAATTCTTTATCATGGGGTTGTCTATGAAATTTAAAGAAATTAAAATCATGAGACATATCCCCTAAATCAACAATAACAATATCTTTATCGCAGTCTGTCTTAGCATTAACAATATTCAAGAAAGGTCTACCAAATATAATGGGACAAAAATCATCTTGTGGGGAACCAAGAACAAGAAAATTAGTAGGGTATTTTATTTTCCCACACAAGACTTCAACATCTCTAACCATCCCAATTGGTGATATAGTATCTCTATTGACAAGTTTAATAGTAACATCAATAACTTCTATCTCAGCAGGTGCAATATAATTCATAATTTCTTTATATAAAGTAAAATGGATTGCACTCACACTAGCACCCACGTCACATAAGCCATCATAACAATGATCTCCTATTTTAACAGAAACAATAGGCATGCCAACAATAGGTCTATATTTATCTTTACTATCGGATTTAGCAATCCTAGCAGCTTCATCATAGAAATAAATAACATGCCCATCAATATTATCAACCAAGAGATCTTTAACCATAGCAATACTAGGTTCAACTTTAATTTGTTCAGGGGGTGTAGGTGTTCTAGTATAACTCCTATGAACCATAGTTGAAGCTTTAGCATGATCCTTTATTCTAACAGGAAAATGTGGTTTCTCAATATAAGCAGTAGGAACAATAGGATCAATATTATAAGTAATAGTTTCTTCTTCATCTTTAATAGGTTCTACTATTTTAACTTCAATTGGAGGATGATATTTAAACCACTTCTCCTTAGGGAGATCAACACGAGTAGCAAATGATTCACAAAAAGAAGCTACTATCTCAGAGTCAAGTCCATATTTAGTGCTAAAATCACGAAAAGCATCGGTATCCATAAAAGATTTAACACACTCAAACTCAAGGTTTATACCTGACTCCTTACCTTCGTCGAGTTCCCAATCTTCAGAATTGCATTTAATTCTTTCCAATAAATCCCATTTGAATTCAATATCCTTCTTCATAAAAGAACCAGTACAAGAAGTATCGAGCATGGATCGATCCTTATGAGAAAGCCGAGCATAAATTTTTTGAATAATAATTTCTCTAGAGAGCTCATGATTGGGGCATGAATATAACATTGACTTAAGCCTCCCCCAAGCTTGAGCGATACTTTCTCCTTCATGAGGCCAAAAATTATATATATAATTCCGATCACGATGAACCAGATGCATAGGGTAAAACTTCCAATGAAATTCCAATTTCAATCGGTTGTAGTTCCATGATCCAATATCATCACATAGCCTATACCATTTCAATGCCTTTCCCTTAAAAGTTAAAGTGAAGACCTTCTTCTTGACAAGATCCTTGGGCATACCTTCAAGCTTAAATAATCCACAAACTTCACCCACATAGATTAGGTGCATATCTGGATGTAATGTTCCATCTCCTGCATAAGGATTAGCTAGCAGTTTCTCTATCATACCCAAAGGAATTTCATAATAAATATTTTCAGTAGGTGCAGTAGGTTGAGGAGAAACTCTTTGCTCTTCCGGTCGAGGTGAAGATACCCCAAACAAGCCCCTCAAAGGATTATTTTCCATAGTAACAAGTGATAGTAAATTTCAGCACACTATATAAATGTTTCCTTGCCAAAGGCGCTTCACTCCCCGACAACGGCGCCGGAAAAGAGTCTTGATGACCCATAAGTATAGGGGATCTATCGTAGTCCTTTCGATAAGTAAGAGTGTCGAACCCAACGAGGAGCAGAAGGAAATGACAAGTGAGTTTCAGCAACTACTCACAAAGCATATTCATGTTCATAATCAGAGGAGTATTAATTATCATTAAGGATCTGAACATATGATCTTCCACTGAATAAACCAACTAGCATCAACTACAAGGAGTAATCAACACTACTAGCAACCAACAGGTACCAATCTGAGGTTTTGAGACAAAGATCGGATACAAGAGATGAACTAGGGTTTGAGAGGAGATGGTGCTAGTGAAGATGTTGATGGAGATTGACCTCCTCTCAATGAGAGGATCAGTGGTGATGACGATGGCGATGATTTCCCCCTCCTGGAGGGATGTTTCCCCGGTAGAACAACTCTACTGGAGCCCTAGATTGGTTCTGCCCAGGTTCCGCCTCGAGACAGTGGCACTTCGTCCCAAAAGCTTCCTTCTTATTTTTTCCAGGTCAAAACACACTATATAGCAGAAGATGGGCGCCGAGGGCCTGCCAGGGGGCCCACAAGAATGTAGGGCGCACCCTCCACCCTTGTGGATGGCAGGTGGCCCCCCTCTGGTGCTTTCTTTGCCCAATATTTTTTGTATATTCCAAAAATATTCTCCGTGAAGTTTCAGGGCTTTTGGAGTTGTGCAGAATAGGTCTCTCCTTTTCCAGTCTAGAATTCCAGCTGCCAACATTTTCTCTCTTCATGTAAACCTTGTAAAATAAGAGAGAATAGGCATAAGTATTGTGATATAATATGTAATAACAACCCATAATGCAATAAATATCAATATAAAAGCATGATGCAAAATGGACATATCATGCAGGACATAGGGTTTTACCTCCATCAAGAGGGCTCGAACCTGGGTAAATATCGTCTCCTTCATTCTTGTTACCCTACCCCGAGGTCTGTCGGTTTTGACACCAACACTGGTGCTTTCATTGAGAGTTCTGCTATGCGATCACTAGAAGGATCAATGGCTCACCTGCAGATCAACTGTGCCAACGGCCACGGGAGCATTTACGCCCCCAACCAGCTTTGTGCGTTTGGCAGCATGGACTTTTGCGCCGACTCGACGTGTCATCTGGCCTCTATCGAGAACTATGCCCCAGGTCGGATCATGACCTTCGGTGGCCTCAAATACACCACTGATCCCCATGATGAACTCATCCTATCAGGATGGGTCCCTGGCCTAATTGAGAGCTTGTCCGGCTCCGAAGGTTCGACTTCGAAACCGATCTCCGCCGCGGAGTCACCAGAGACCCCCGACGTAACCACTCCGGCTAGTCTCCTTCCGATCTCTAGTCCGGACATAGATCTGGCTCCTACCTTTGAAATTACACCAAGATTACAAATGACCTCGGCATAGAAGCCGGAATTGCTCCCCAACCCCCTTCAGATCGAAGACATGTCAAGTTATACGTCAGGCATACTTCGAGACAGCCCCGCTTACAATCCAGTGATGAATCCTGAAGAGTTGTCTCACCTCAATAAGATGCTTGGCCGTATCCGGAGCATGTCCATCTCGGACGGCGAGACTTCGGTTTATGATCAGGTCATACTTAAAGCCGACGATCAGGAAATTTACATCTCATCCACCAACCACCTAGTTTCCACGGTCGATGACTTAACCAGCATGCTAGACTACGGCGAGGCCACGGACACGGATGAAGATGCTGACGGCCCCACAGAAGACACCTCGTCCCTGGTAAACACCAACAGGTGGACTACTACATCTACCTATAATGTATACATGGTGGACACCCCCAATACCCCTCCAAGATGTCGGCGAAGATGCAGAAGAGGCAACAATGGGAAGCCTAGCGGCAATAATGCAACCACCGATAATGGCGACATAGAAGTTGGTGATGCAAATAACCCCGAGGGAGACCATCAAGCTTCCCCAAGGCGAAACGGCGCACTCGAAGGACATCTTCAGGATTTAGATCTCGATGACCTCTTTGAAGTGGCCGACGACAATTACATGCCGGAATCCGAGGAAGATGAGAGCCTCGGCACCGAGGACTACATCATCCCCGAAGATCCTTTCGAGTAAGAGCGCTTCCGACGGTGCCTTATTGCAACGGCTCGGAGCTTGAAGCGCAAGCAGCAACAACTGCAAACCAACACCGATGCACTGAATGAAAAGTGGGTCGAAGTGCTCTCTACCGAGCAAGACATGGAAGAACGGCGTCGTAGTCCATAGAAATCATACCCACGCATGCGTCTCTTGTCGGAGTTTTATGAGGAGCTCGCTGACGACCATGACCGACACCCTAGAGGTCGGGACATGCCAATGCGGGAAAACCTCAACAATCAGCCACCTCCACGCTGATACATCTCCAACATATCTATAATTTATGAAGTATTCATGCCATGTTTATAACAATTTTATATGGTTTTGGTATGATTTTATTAGAACTAACAGGACTGACATTGTTTTTAGCAGAACTACCATGGTGTCTTTTTTGTGCAGAAATAAAAGTTCTCAAAATGGGCTGGAAATTTATGGTGATTTTTTGTGGACCAAAAGAGACCCCCGAAGCACCGGAGCTGGGCTAGGAAGTGGACGAGAAGACCACAAGCTCGCTAGGCGCGCCTACCCCACAGGGCGCTAGCTTTGAGATTGTGGGGCCCTCAAGCACCCCCTTGATGTGAGGCCGACGCCACCTATAAATACCCAAACCCCCAGAAAGAACCCTAGATGAGGAGTTCCGCCTCCGCAAGCCTCTATATCCATGAAAACTCAATAAGGGACCATTCCGGCACCCTGTCGGAGGGGGAAATCATCACCGAAGGCCATCTTCATCATCCCGGCGACCACCATGATGAGGAGGGAGTAGTTCACCCTCGGGGCTGAGGGTATGTACCAGTAGCTATGTGTTTGATCTCTCTCTCTCTCTCTCGTGTTCTTCATTTGGCATGATCTTGATGTACCGCGAGCTTTGTTAATATATTTGGATCTTATGGCGTTCTTCCCTCTCTACCTTCTTGTGATGAATTGAGTTTTACCTTTGAGATTTCCTTATTATCGGATTGAATACTTTTATGGATCTGAGAACACTTGATATATGTCTTGCGTATGAATACTCGTGGTGACAATGGGGTATCATATTGATTCACTTGATGTATGTTTTGGCACTCAACTCATGGATTCCCGAGGTGACATTGGGGTAATCTATGCATAGGGGTTGATGCATGTTTTCGTCCTTGTTTCTCCAGTAGAAATCTTGGGGCACTCTTTGAGGTTCTTTGTGTTGGACTGAATATTATGGATCTGAAGTTGTTTGATGCATATCGTATAATTCACCCACGGATACTTGTGGTGACATTGGAGTATCTAGGTGACATTAGGGTTGATTGATGTGTTTTCATATGGTGTTATTTTAGTACAAACTCTAGGGACGTTTGTGACACTTATAGGTATAGCTCAAAAGATTGATCGAAAATAATAACTTTGAGGTGGTTTCGTACCCTACAACAATTTCTTCTTATGTTCTCCTTCAGATAAGAACTTTGGAGTGACTCTTTGTCGCACATTGAGGGATTGCCATATGATTTAATTATGTTAGCATTGTTGAGAGATTTTGCACTAGTGAAAGTATGAACCCTAGGCCTTGTTTTGAAGCATTGCAATACCGTTTTTGCTCACTTTTACTACTTGCTATCTTGCTGTTTTATATTTTTAGAATACAAAAACCTATATCTACTATCCATACTACACTTGTATCACTATCTCTTCGCCCAACTAGTGCACCTATACAATTTACCATTGTATTGGGTGTGTTGGGGACAAAAGAAACTCTTTGTTATTTGGATGCAAGGTTGTTTGAGAGAGACCATATTCATCCTACACCTCCCACAGATCGATAAACCTTAGGTCATCCACTGGAGGGAAAATTGCCACTATCCTACAAAACTTTGTGCTCTGAGGGCCAACACGAGTCTACTAGAATAAGTTGTGTTGTAGACATCAAGCTCTTTTCTCGCGTCGTTGCCGGGAAGGTGAGTGTTTGAAGGTATATCTTTAGATCTTGCAATTGAATCTTTTAGTTTCTTGTTTTATCACTAGTTTGGCTTATAAAATAAAAATACAAAAAATGGAATTGAGGTTGCCTCATATTATTCATCTTTATAATGTCTTTCATGAAACTGATGGATCAAAAAATTGTGCTCAATTGATAGAAGAAGAATTCAATAAAATGTTTGGCATAAAATCTTTGAATGATGAGCATGATTGCAATGTTGTTAGTATGAAATCTTTGGATAACCATGATGCTAATGATATGCAAAGCCATAAGTTTGGGGATGCTATATTTGATGAACATGATATTTTTAGCCCCCCAAGCTTTGATGAGCAAATTTATTATGATGATAGCATACCTCCTATTTATGATGATTATATTGATGAAGGTTTGGAAGAGTGTCAACTCTAGTTAATGATCCCACTATTTTGGAGGGTGTTGAATCTTGTTACAATATTGATAAAAGTGGTTTCAGAGAGGTCATGACTTTATTTAATGATGATTCCACTATTTTGAAGAGGTTCTAATTGATTTTAATGAGAGAAAAGTTGCTATCTATGATGATTATTGTGATGACACCTATGTTATAAAGAATACTAATAACCATGAAACTTGTCATCATGATTTTAATCAAGCATCTCATGATAGCTATTTTGTTGAATTTGCTCCCACTATTATTGATGAGATTTTATTTGCTTATGTCGAGAGTAATAATTTTTTATGCATGTGGATCATGAAAAGAATGCTTTTTGTGATAGTTATATTGTTGAATTTCTTCATGATTCTACTGAAAATTACTATGAGAGAGGAACATATGCTTTTACATATCTCAACAATAGCAAGTTTCCTCTCTATGTGTTGAAAGTTTTGGAGTTATGGTTGTTTTGCCTTCCTATGCCAGTTCATTCTTATTCCCATAAATTTTTTGCTCACAAAATCCCTATGCATAGGAAGTGGGTTAGACTTAAATATGCTTTCCATGTGATTCATGATGCTCTATTTGTGTTTCAATTCTTTACTTCTATGTGAGCACCATTGAAATCATCATGCCTAGCTAAAAAGGCATTAAAGAAAAGCGCTTGTTCGGAGACAACCCAATACTTATACCTACTATTTTTTTGTTTCCACATGATTAATATACTATAGTAATGATGTTTTATAGCTTTTGTTTCAATAAAGTGCCAAGTGAAGCCTTTGGGATAGTGTGGATGATAGTTGACTTGATTCTATGAAAATCAGAAACCTTTGCGCCTAGTTTTGGGATTTTCTAAATTCACATAAACGTGCTTTTGCTCTGAATGTTTTTACACATAATTGATATACAAATTTCCCACATTTTCCTAATTTTCAGAATTTTTGAATCTATAGAAGTATGGTTATTGTTGAGATTATTAAAGACAGTTCTATTTTTGGCAGATTATGTTTTCAATGCATAGTTTGCTTGTTTTAGTGTTTCCATAGCTTATATTAAGTGATATAAACCATGGTAATGATTATCTACAGTAGTAATTGTGTGATAACAATTATGAATCTTTTCTTTGACAGCACCCAAGTGAATGATTTGCTTTATCATACTAACCTATCTCGCGAAGTTCCGTTAAGTTTTGGGTGAGATATCGACATGAGGAGAATATGGAGTGGCAAGACCCTAAGCTTGGGGATGCCCAAGGCACCACAAGGTAATATTCAAGGAATAACCAAGCAACTAAGCTTGGGGATGCCCCGGAAGGCATCCCCTCTTTTGCTCCAACATTATCGGTAACCTTACTTGGAGCTATATTTTTATTCGTCATATGATATGTATTTTGCTTGGAGCATCATTTTATTTTGTTAGGATTTGCTTGGTGTTATTTAGAGTAATGTTTTTCATCTTTTATTTCAATAAAAGTGTCAAGTATAGCCTTTACCATGCTTAATTTGCAACTCTATATGTTGTTGTTTGGAAACAGAAAGTTTGTTGTTATGTTTTGAATATTTATGAATAGTCAGAACATGATAAAATCTTGAAATTTTTACACAATAAGCTACAAAAAAATCTACAATGTGGTAATTTTTCAGAATTTTTGGAGTTATAGAAGTATGAATATTCTTGCATCCTTTATAGTCTATCCTTTAGACAGATTGCTTTTATGATTGCATTGTTTGCATATGATTGCTTGTTTAATGATTCTATTTGAGGGTATGAGTATTAAATATGCAGAGGCATTTAGTATGCAATGTCAAATTATAATTTTAGTGATTTGCTACAATAGAGAATGATAAGGTTATTACATTGATTTATACTAACTTATCTCACGAGTTCTTGTTGAGTTTTGTGTGGATGAAGTTTTAGGGAAACCGTGATACGAGAGGAATTAAGGAGACACAAGAGCTCAAGCTTGGGTATGCCCAAGGCATCCCTAGTTAATATTTTAAGAAGTATCAAGCATCTAGGCTTGGGTATTCTCCGGTTGGCATCTCACCTTTCTTCTTCAACAATGACGAGTCAATTTTGGTTGAGCCTAAGTTTTTGCTTCTTCATATGATATGTGCTATCCTTGGAATGTCAATTTATTTTGTTTTGCTTGTTGTTTGAATAAAATATTTAAGATCTATTTTGTTATGAGAGAGAGTCTTCACATAGCTACTTAATTATTTGACTACTCATTGGTCTTCACTTATATCTTTTTGGAGTGGTTTGTCATTTACTGTCGTGCTTCACTTATATCCTATGAGTAAATGGTTGAATGAATTGAATATCATAAATTTGAAATTATATATGTTTCATATGCTAACCCCATGTAGAGTAATGACTTCACATATAAGAAGTATAGGTGGTAAAATTTATTGAAAGTTAGCAAACATAGCATTGGTCACTTGAACAATTCATGAAAGAATATTGAAGGAAGAGAGATTTCACATGTAAATATACTATCTTGGGCATATTCTATGATTGTGAGCCCCATTAATTATTTTCAAATTTCTGCAAATTAGTTGAAGTTGGACAAGGAAGACCACATAATGAGTTATGTTTGGGTATATTTGTATAGAAGTTATATTTTTATGGATCCTCCAACATATGGTGCTTGCTTAGTATCTTTTGCTAGCCTTCACCTGTACTAATCGGAAACACTGCTTGTGCATCCAGTTCCTTAAACCCAAAGTTATTCCATATGAGTCCATCATACCTACCTATATGCGGTATTCCATATGAGCTCATCCCACGCAGATGGATTTGACCATCCGCCTTGCGCTCCGCCGCTCCCGGGAGGAGGCCGCCCGACGGCAGTGCTCGGACTCCTTCTGTCAGGAATTCATTATGTCCACCCAAATGGCGCATGGATCCAGCGCGAGGTTTGTTGTCTTTTCCTCACTGGAGGCGTTACGGTCGCCTGGCGTCCAAACGCGACGGGATGTGCAACCACTTTGTAGGTGTGCCGAGGCAGAGGTGAACGCATGAGCGTCCGCCGACGCAAATATGGCGCAGCGTGCTCGCCATGCGAGGTAGCAGGCGCAGGAGGTGGCGGTAGCCCTCACAACGGTGGACGTTGGCGAGGCGAAGTCGCATTCTCCGGTGCGTCGTGTGGTGTACGCCCACCCCGGCCGCTTCAACCACATCGTGGTGGACGCCGCCAACTCCTCCCAAGACATATCCATCATTGATTTCATGTCCACCAATGTTGTGAAGGTTCCGGACTTCGACAAGGAACAGTGGGGCATGGGAGACGGCACCTCCTTGAGTCCCGTGAGCCTGCCTGTGTCCCATGTCCTACCACTACTAGGGAAAACCTTATACACAGAATCTTACCAGTAGCGCGTGTTAAAATGAGGCGCTACTGCTAATTAGCAGTAGCGCGTCTGCCAAAACCGCGCTATTGTTACCCCCTTAGAAGTAGCGCGGCAGGAACTGAACGCGCTACTACTATAATTGCCACACCGTTCCCGACGTGCTAGGTATAGTAGTAGCGCCCTTCTAGAAACGGCGCTACTACTACCGATTTTAGCAGCAGCGCGTTTTCCCCTCCCATGCTACTGTTAAATCTATTCTCACCTAACCCCCCGCGCGGCTTGATTCCTTCCTCTTCCTCCCCCAATTCACCACTCTCTCTTCTCCCCCTCGTCGCCTCCGCCTTGCCGCCATCTCGCCGCCGTCTCCCCCGACCCCGCCTCGCGACCATCTCCCCCGACCCCGCCTCGCCGCCGTCTCCCTCGACCCGCCTCGCCGCCGTCTCCCCC
>NC_041391.1:607382709-607407052 GCF_002162155.2 Triticum dicoccoides | reverse complement strand
CCGCCATCTCCCCCGACCCCATCTCTCTCCCCGCCCTCTGTAAGCACTCTCCCCTTCTGATCCCTCTTGTTAATTTGCTTAGTATGAACCCTAGCTATTTAGTGCTAGTTAGTATGAACCCTAGGCTATTTTTAGTGTTAGTTAGTTAATTTAGTGTTAGTTAGTTAGTTAGTATGAACCCTTAGCAGTAGTTCCTAGGTACTAATTAGTTAGTAAGAACTAGGTACTAATTAGCTAGGTACTAGTTTATTTTTATTTATAGTAAGTTTATTTTCAGTAAGAACTAATTGAATTAATAGAACATGTTAGTAAGAACTTGTTGCTATTTTTTTAGTTAAAGCAATTTTTCCCGCATCGACGTGGACGATGCCTATCTCGCATCCTCGTCGTCGAGTCGGTGGAGGACGACACCTGCTTGACCAGATGGGCCATGTCCGGGACTGGGCTCCGCCGGGGTGGTACTGGGAGGCGCTACCTACCGGGGGCGCAGGTTGGTGAGGAGCCAGCCTGTCGTTGACCCGAACCTTCTTTGGTGGCGGTCGCGTGGGCCAGTGACGATCCAGAGGCTCGAGGACTCCGCGGAGGTGGTGCGTCACCGTGTCAGTGAGGAGGACGCGCACGTCCGTCGCTACTTGTTTGCGTTGGAGCACAGGCCGTTCTCCAATACCTGGCAGGTTCTCCGGGGATCTCACTGGAGCTATGATCCCGTGATGGTTCCTTCTCTGTGGATGTGCACCGCCCGCGCCGATACCCGTAGTGTGCTAGGGTTTTAGTTGTATTAGTGATGTTATATGTATGACACTATTCGTGATGTATTAGTGATAATATTCGACGATGTACGGACGTATGAGATGATTTACTTTTGCTTATTGAATGCATGCTAATTTGAGTCCTATAAGATATTTTGAAATGTATATCTTGTGTTGCTCAATATCCAAGTGGCTGGTCATGTTTGCAGGTTACTGTTGAGTATCTTGGTAGTTGTCTTCGATCGATTTTTAATTAATGTTTTAACTATGAACATAGGAAATGTCTGACGACGAAAAGGATTTCGGTATTTGCAAATACTGCGAAGACAAGCGCGTCCTGTGCGACGGAATCTTCCTAGATGATGATAGGCGCTTCAGCATCAAGCTGGACGAGAACTTCGAAGTGGATACAGTAAGTCACAATGACAAGTCTTTTTTCGTAATTAAGCATGACATCTGCTTCATTTGCTTCAACTTATATCTTTTTTACTATTCTACTAGCGTATCCCCTGCCATGCAAGAGTTTTTGTATTGGATAAGATAGGTTTCAGTCATAGTATGGAGGAAAAGAAAGTTTACTTGAAGACCGAGCATGGTTATATTTTCCATGCAAAATTGTACAATTCAGATGAATACACCTATTTTGGATGCAAAACATGGCGAGCACTATGCAAGACTTATGCATTTGAGCCTGATATGGTTATCACCTTTGATATTCGTCCGGAAGATGATATTGAAGGTAATACCGACATCTGAGTCGATGTGCAGACGCCTCCAGTTATACCATTATGTAAGTTTCTCAACCATATTTATGTCTTTGATATTGTTTATTCAAAAATAGTTGACAACTAATTTGTATTGTCATCTTATTTCGGTGCAAGCAAACATGTCCAGCGCTTGGTAGACATGACCGTATACTGTCCTGGGGCTGAACTCAACTGCGAGGAGCTCAGTCATTATGTTTCATGGCTTGAGGATCTTGATACTGTCAAGACAAACTTTCTTCCTGTATTTAGAAATGTTAGTACTGAAAATGTGCGACCAATAGTGTTCGTAATGAACTACGGTCACATCTATTTAGGAAGGATGGTAAGATTTTTACTATTTGTCATCTCAGTGCATCTTTTCCATACATTATTTTTGAAACTAAACTTCATTGCTAAGTATGTTACCATACGATGTTCTTCAACAGGGACTCCTGATGAATGTTGTGCCTTATGGGATCGAGACTAAAGGTACCATGAGTATTATCAGCTTACGGCCAAGATATCCTACAGATTATTTTAGTGCATTCAAGATTAGCGACGGATGCTTAATAGTGCAAGACTGGACCAAATATGTGATGGGGGAGCGCAGAAGTACTAGGGGGCAGCAAACAGATGTGCTACCCACGATTAGGAGACAGGTTCATCTGCATGCTCCAGCTTGATCAAGGAGGAGAGCTATACATGTTTCATGTTATTTTACCTAAGAGAGAGCAGCAGGAGTGATTAGCTAGCTAGAAATGAGTTTGAGGATGATGATGTGCTACACTATATTACTATGATGATAAAATAGCTAGTGTTGGTGGTAATGACTATGATGATTATTATTAGCTAGTGTTAGTGGTGATTAAATAAATACTGTTGATAATAATGACTATGATGATGATTAAATAGCTTGTGCTGGCGGATTAGATTCAAGTGGAGGCAACATGTGGTGCACATCGAAAGTACTATTAGTCCAAACTAGATCAAGTTTGGATTAGTAGCATACTTTTGACATACACCACATATTGCCTCCACTTGAACCTAATCCACCTTCATTTGACACACTGTTATGGACATAATGATATAAACCTCATAACTGATATTGTACCAATATTTGTACGATGGCGCATAAATACACTAAAAATAAAAAAATAAAAAAAAGTACTAGTAGCGATGGACAAAAAATACGCTGCAAGTAGTTACCTTAGCAGTAGTGTGGTACTGAACAAACGTTGCAGCTATTTGTCCTAGCAGTAGCGCGGGCGGGCACGCGTTACTGCTAAGCAATAGCTGTAGCGCCTTATTAGTAGCGCACCTACCCGCGCTACTAGTGAGCACAAAACCAGCGCTACTGCTAGGGTTTTCCCTAGTAGTGTACTCTACCTTGTCGGCACCAGACCAACACTCTTGAGGGGCATAACCGGTCGCCGGACATGGACACAACGGAGATGGATGAGCTCCGCTTAGATTAGATTTTACGTTGCATGTAATAATATGGATTTGGTGATTTGAAAATGGTGTTTATGATTGTAAAATTGTTTTTTGTGTGTTGTCTGGTCACTGTCCACGGACGCGCGTCAGGGCGCATCCACGGGGCGTTTGGGGCGGGATTTTGGTATTTGTGGTTGTAGATGTTCACAGTTGAAAAACACTTTTATCTAGGCAGTGTTTTTTCAGATAGAAAACCGCATATTCTCGGGTAGACCAAACAGGCCCACGCGCCTCGGGCAAACAGTGGCATCACAAAATTGTCCACCCAAACCCCCTCCCCTTTTCCCTGTTCCCCTCCCTCCTTATTTGAATCACCCACACACACCCACACTGACACTGCCCCACGCCCCTACCCACCGTACGCAAACGCAGCACCGCACCACCCCACTCTCCTCGCTCTCCCCGAAGCACGCCGCCCCTTGCTTTACTCGCAGCGCCGCCACCGCCGAGAAGTCCCTCCGTACCTCTAGGGTTGCTCCCGCTCAGCGCGGCGATGGAGGGCGAGGGAGAGGGCGCCGCGGCTCTGGCGGCCCAGGCCCCGGCGGCGGCGGCCGCCGCGGAGGTGAGCAACCCGAGGTGCTACTTCGACGTCAGCATCGGCGGCGAGATGGAGGGCCGGATCGTGATGGATCTCTACGCCTCCGTGGTGCCGCGCACGGCCGAGAACTTCCGCGCGCTCTGCACCGGGGAGAAGGGCGTCAGCGCCGCCACCGGCGCGCGGCTCCACTACAAGGTTTATCCCGTCTGGCTCCCCCTGTGCGGTCGTGCTACAGTAGTTCGCACTAGATTTTCAGGTTCCGGTTGGGTTTACTGGTGCGGGTGCTCGAGCGAGGTACCCCCTTCCTATTAGTTCGATTCCGAACACTCTCAAATGTGCCTTTTGCGCATAGTCGCATAGATTGTTCGGCATCAGGTAACCCGGTTCTCGGTTCAGCGATTTCGGGTTGGATAGTTTTATTGCACGAACTGTGATTCTGTCCATGGCTGGCGATTTATCAGCCAAACATGAGTCCTTGGAGGCCTTTTGCTTTGATTGGGCGATTTTGCTTTTGCTGTCTTTCTTACTACTGCTACTGCTTTCTTCAGTGTGCATAACTAGTGCTTGTAACTTTCCAATTAGCCATGTTGCTTTTAAACTGTATGTGTATACCTGCTTTGGCATACTACTGGTAATATGCTTCATGTACTAGTGCCCACCACTGGTGCTGGTACAATATGGCCAACACTTGCTTCTGTTTCTGCCTTTCTGGTCTCTTGATGCACTTGCTGAAAATTGGATGCACCCTAGTTTGTAGGAAAACTGGTTCTTTTTTGGCCAACTGGGTGTGTATGGTTGGCAATAGAATAGTGGACTATGAAAAGAGATTCTGGTATGGTTAAACAGGGTTTTATGTGGTCATATGGAGTTCATTAGGTAGAGAAAGTACCTTGTGATTTTTCTAATTTTGGACATATATCAAGTCTCACCAACTGCATATATGGTCTCAGCCTCTGGCAATTTTTTCTTGGCACAATTTGGTTGTAGATTATCCTTGAAGCAGGATCTGTCAGAACCAAGTAGACCTAGCTCTGCATTAGTTGTTGTATGCTTCAAGTGTCCCAGTCAAGGACAAACTGAGTGGTTGCAAAATAATATTATGTGGTCAATGTGGATTTACTATTTTCTGGTGATAGTTCTGAACTGATAAATAAGTTAACATGCTTAAGTGAGACTTGGCATTTTAAAGCTTAGGGTCTTCAACTTCAACCATAAATTGGGATGATAATGTGGCAGAAACACATAAGTGGAGCACAGCATTATTGAAGTAGTGATAAGTCTCCCACTTAACTGTTGGAGCGACAGAGATCCAACTTTGGATAACGGCACTTTTGTACCGTTTGCTTCGTAGTGGCAGAGACTAGCACATGTTTGCTATCCTCTATTGCCCATTTTCTTTCGTAGACAGAAGGCAAGATTGCCTCACTTTCATTTGCAGCCACCAAATTACTTTCCATTTTCTAGTAAGAGAATGGTGGTAATCTTGTTGTTAACTGTACAGAGTTAGCATTATCCTAACGTCTGAATTTAAGTTTATAATTCTTTTTTTTCTGAAAGAATGGCCAAGACAAGCCTTTGTTATATGAACTAGAGTTGGTTATTCTTCATGGTAACAATGATTTTTCCTTTGGGGACCACTGAAGGATATCTTTTACTTCTGTAAAGTATGGGATCTTTAACCCTTCAACTACTTATTTTTTGGGTAACTTTTACTCTCCAGGGCTCATCTTTTCATCGTATCATCAAGGGTTTTATGGTGCAAGGTGGAGATATAACTGCTGGTGATGGGACTGGGGGCGAATCAATATATGGATTGAATTTTGAGGATGAGAATTTTGTTTTGAAGCATGAGAGGAAAGGGATGTTATCAATGGCGAATTCTGGTCCCAACACAAATGGATCTCAGTTTTTCATCACTACCACCCGAACACCACACCTTGATAGGAAACATGTTGTTTTCGGGAGGGTTGTAAAAGGGATGGGAGTGGTTCGCGCAATGGAGCATGTTTGTGCTGGAGAAGCTGACCTTCCAACTGATGATATTGTTATTGTTGATTGTGGGGAACTGCCAGAAGGTTCAACTGAAGGAGTTGCAAATTTCTTCAAAGATGGTGACATGTATCCTGATTGGCCCATTGACCTCGATGAAAAGCCTGCAGACGTTTTGTGGTGGATTAACGCTGTTGATTCTGCAAAGTCTTTCGGAAATGAAAATTTTAAGGTTCGCATTGCTCAATGGACTGCACTTCCTGTTCATATTTTTGCTAGTCATTTGGTTCACATGAGGAAGTTTTTATTGTCGTTGCATATAATGCATTAATAACATGTATTGCCCAACTCTTTGGCTAAAGTGTAGATGAACTAATAAAATGGGTAAACATATCATCTTAAATTTTAAAAATACTACACCTACCTTGATTCCTGTTTGGAACTTACAACTGAAGTTTCTGCCTCTCTACAGAAACATGATTACAAGGCTGCACTCAGAAAGTACAGAAAAGCTATGCGGTATTTAGATATTTGCTGGGAGAAAGAAGAGATAGATCAAGGTAGCTGTTCTTTTGTTTCTTATCGCTGTTTACTTTTGTTAAGGTGCTTATGGATAGATTTGCATTTTACTTGCTAATCCTAACAACCTGTTAATGTGCAGAGAACAGCTCAGCACTGCGGAAAACAAAGTCAATTATACTCACAAATAGTTCTGTAAGTTCAACTTTCTGCCACTTGTTCATGGACAGATCACAAATGCATGTCCCTCTATAGTACTACATTTAGAGAAATTCTATTTGGTACATCATTTGTGTTTCGTCATGTGAATCTAGAGGCTTTTTTCCTTGTAAAATCATTGCCTCTTCCTAGTATATGGAAGTCACCTGTAACTTCTTCAGGCATGCAAACTGAAGCTGGGAGATGTGGAGGGTGCTTTGTTAGATGCAGACTTTGCACTGCGTGAAACAGAGGGCAACGCAAAAGCTTTTTTCCGTCAAGGACAGGTCAGTGTTAAACACGTCCATGTAATATACTATCCACGGACCAAATGTTGCGGAAATTATATGCACTACAAACATGTTTTGACAAAACTATGACCAGCGCAGTTTAGCTTCCCTGTGTTAAACTTATACGGTCAAACTACTTGCATTTATGTGAAATCAAACTGGCTTATTTGCATGTGTTCATTGTTGAGTACATCTTACTTTATATGTTGGACATGAAGATGTGCATTTCTGTCAAAAAATTGAAGATGTGCATTTCTGTCAAAAAATTGAAGATGTGCATCTGTGCCACTTGAGCATCCTTTTATGTCTATGCGCACTACATTCTACTCCCTCCGTTCCAAAATACTTGTTGTGGTTTTGAACTAAAACCATGACAAGTATTTTGGAATGGAGCGGGTAAAACTTACATTCTTGCTATCCGTGGTGCAATATTTATAATCCTTGGGTGTTGGTGCTGGGAATATTAAATCTTACTGGCTGCTCGTCATCTTCAAACTTGGCTTGTCAATAATAAGGTATTGGAATGCAGGCACGCATGGTACTCAAGAATATTGATGCTGCAGTTGAGAGCTTCCAGCGTGCGTTGGAGTTGGAGCCAAACGATGGTTTGTATATCCTGTTGCCCCCTCATTGACTATTAGTACAATTTTTCCCATTTGCAGCTAAGAATGTTGGCTTTTGTATTTCTGATCCTCAGGAGGAATCAAACGGGAGCTGGCTGCTGCAAAGAAGAAGGTCAGTTCATTGTGGTTATGAATTTTGGGACTAACGACTGTTCATACAAGATGTTGCTGACTTATCATCCGTGATTACCCCAGGTTACTGACAGACGCAATCTGGAGCGGAAGGCATTTTCCAAGATGTTCGAGACGTCAGGAAGTTCAGAGAAAAGTGAAGAAGTATTGGCTGCAACTTCAGAGAAAAGTGGCGAAGTACTTTCCTAATACCACATCCATCGCCATTTAAATTCTTTGGTTTGGACCTTTGGGCACAGAAACAACAGATAAGGAACTATTTGGCCGTCAAATGCTGATGTTGTGAAATATGGGCCAGACCAGATTCTTTCATTTTCTGCGTAACTGATGATCTTTTTTGTCGTTGTTGTAGGATAAAAACTGATGCCCAAGTGCGCCTTTCCATTGTTTCGTCTGTCACACATGCTGGGAGCTGCCCTGTGAAAAACTTCAGGTTATTCTTAGAACCTACTGCACTTATTTCGCCGGGCTTGTAGTTTGTCTATGCATTTTGACTTCATGTTTTATTCTTTGCAGTTATACTGATGGAGTTTGGACGGGAGAAATAACTCCCAGTGGACGGCTGAAAACAGTGGGGGCACCTGAACCTTTTGTGTTAGTATAGAACTGGTAGCAATGCTGTTGAAAGAAATGTCTTTCATTGACTTCAACTCTTGGATATCTCGACAACTTCTTTTGGCAAAACACATTTTGCGAGAATTGATGAAACATTGTCGACAACATGACATGTCCTTTTTACATTCTGTTTGCTTATTATCTTTGCACTTGGCCCATGCATTTGGAGCCCCCAAGAACCCTACCAAAACCACCCAGTTGAATGGTGCGAGCCTTTACGTGCAATGACTGTATGACACTGCATAATTCAGATAGGAATGACACATGACAAATTCAACAACCAGAGGTGCCACACCGTTCAGGGTTCAGACTAGACAATAGTTGGCCATTGTCGTAAATCTATGCAGATGAATTTGAAGTATCCAATCTAAACAAGAAAGTACCCAATCCAAACAAGTTAGTTATGCCCATATGCAACGCATCAGCAGTTCAAAAACCAGATGGAGTACATAAAATTTGAACATACATACCTAACCAGACCATAAAATTTGAACATACGTACCAAACCAGAACATGTAACCGGCAGGTGGTGAATTTTTCCAACTAGTTCATGCAGCAGGTCACAATATTTCTGTTCATTGGTTAAAACTTCGAACATACGTACGTAACAAGACCATGTAACCACACAATTCAAAATTCCCACAAAAATGGAACCAGAAGCAGACATAACCGTGGCAGCCCAGTTCCATGAACCCGAACACAACATACATTCTTCTAAAACATCCTCAGACAGGCAAACTTTACACACGGTAGGCTATGTAGGTTTTCTACGCATTGTAGTTGTCCAAGCCCAGGTCTCTCAGGGCATCTGTGGCGGCAGCTTTGCAGCTTCCATGTATTGCCTTGGCTTTCCTGATAAGCTTCTCCACACCTTCGTTGAGCAAGATCGTCCTGCGGTGGTAAAAACAAGCGTTTCGGAGAAGAAAGTAGAAGCATGAAGGAAAAACCAGCTGCAGCTGCAGATTTCGGAGGGATGTGGCTTCTACATCGTACCTGTTTTCAGGGTTTCTGACCACGAGATTGCGAATCATAAGGCATGCTTGCTTCTGAGTCAGCGCGGAGGAGGGGAACTTTTGCATTGTATGTATGGCCAGAGTGCCGTAGCCTAGCGCGACTGCACGTGCTGCATGTTCTGGTGACCGCAATGTAAGGACTTGCACGATAGACATTACCTGCACATTCAGTTAGCTCGTTACAGGATATGGAAGTGGCTCATACAGTATACGGATTCTTCAGTATTGCACATTTGTGTGTATTACCTCCTGTATTACTGACGGGTCTTCAGAAAATCTGGACGCTAACTTCAAGAACTTGTCAAAACCATCTTGCTGAATGATATTGGCCTTGTTTGCATCACTTCCAGCCAGCTTCAAGAAGAATGTGATGTAAGTTTGATTTAAATAAAGTAGGATTGTTCTCATACAAAAAGAAGGGAGTCCTGTGGTACGGTAATGTTGCAGTGCTGTGCCATACTACCATACCTTAGACAGCAAAGAGCAGCAAGATTTTGCTATAACTTTGTTCTTCTGTACGCCAGCCTCATCGATGCACTTAAGAAGCACATCAATCCCACCATTTTCAGATATGGACCGGCATATTTCTTCCTGTGGTGACACCAGAACTAAAGATGGTGATGTTCTCATAAGCATTCAGGGTAAATGACTTGTTTTATTTATTATCACAATTCCATATAGGCATATAGGAAATAAGTTTTTGATACACGGGGCCAAAAGTAAAAGGAAGAGCAATAACATGTCGGAAATTTTATGAACATCAAGCTTTTCATGTATGCTTAGTTGCCTGCAATTCATATTCTATTGGCCAGATAAAGTTTATAAACTGATGATACTAAAAATTACCCCAGAAAAAATGGAGCCTCACTACAGTGGAAATTCAAACCATAACAAAAAACTTTTTAACTATCATTTATGGGATATGTATATATCGTAGTTTATTCTTACATTAACAGCAATTGCCTTCAAAGCAGCACAAGCTGATGGTAAGCTGGATGGAGCAACTTGCTCACGGAGTGCGATGACAAGAACTTCTGCGACACCAATTTCTGCAAATTTCCGTGAATATCCATATACCTGCATCACAAGTCTGTCAATTTCATCTCTTTGGATCCAAACTTCATTCGTACAGGAAGGCCTAGTTCCTTAACAGACAAATTATTAAAGTACACGACTTTATGACCAAGTCATAAACTGAAAATATTAAATCATATCAAATGTATTGGGTGATATATGAGTAAATTACAGTGTCAACTTGCAAGCAAGAATGCAAGATGTATATGTGCCGATGACATTGAGAAACCAGGATGTTCAGAACATGAAACCATGTGATACCAAGTTGGCTATTATTTTTTGTGAACATTATGTCTAGTATCTAATCATCACCAGAAGATCATGTCAATATTTTTCTGCGGATATGAAATCCAACTAAATTCAGAGGGTCCACCAAAATTTCTACATCATGCTGGATTGCAGTTAAAATAAAACTGCAAAATTTCTATCTTAACACCTAATTTAGCTCCCTATGCATCTCATACAGACAGCACCTTATTATAACTCAATCTAATTTCCCCCATATGGATTTATCTCCGGTAAACTGATTCATGATTGTCAAATTCAAACCGAGTAATAAATATGCAAATCAAAGTGATGCACTTGCTAATGAAAAATTAAAATTATATCAAATCTTCACATGATTCTACAAGCATATAGGACATACTTGAGAAGCCACCACTCGGTTATCATCAGGTGTCAACAGAACACGTATGGCATCATACACGCTTTGCACTTCACTATTTGATTTGTTCCTCATAACCTCCAGAATGAGTTCGTCAACCTTCAAGTCCATAAAGGCGTCTTTCACGACTTCATTGCCAGCAGATGCCGTTGCCACAACACTAAAACCACCATCCAGTATATCAGATTTTTCCAGGGCTCCTTTCAAGATATCCATGACAATTTTGGACCCTTGGCTTTGCCTGAACTTTTCAGTGCTCCCAACATCTGCAGATTGAGTTCATCCCAAAATGTCAGACAACGACCAGAGAATGTTGTTCTGGTAGATGGCTACTAGATCATATGGAGAAAACTAAAATCCTCACATATACTGTATCCTTTGCGGAACACAAAATCAATGGAACATCCTCCAATCCAAGAACATTTGCGAGGACAGCAACATACCACGGATCAGGGAGCTCAGCGCCTTCAAGCCCGAAGCAAGCAGTCTCTGCTGTGTAACCCCAGCCGAAGCGCACAGGGCGACGAGCGCCTCCACGCCGCCGTTCCGCGCCGCCACGGCCGCATTCTCCGCCCCCTCGCCGGAGCACAGCTCGAGCAACTCGTCGAGCAAAGAGAGCAGCCTGTCAAGATCCTCCCCCGACCTGCCGCTGGAGGAGGCCTTCAGTTCGTCCAGCACCCGCATCACCGGGTTCACCTCCTCCGCCGCGGCGTCCCCAGGCACGCGCCTGATGATCCCTGCAGGAGGTGGCGAGAGGTTCAGCCCACCGCGTGATCGCGCGGGCAAGAAAGATCAGAGATCTGAAGCCCTGGGGAGGACGGGGAGTGGGTTCGTGGGTACCGGAGAGGTTGGCGCCCTGGAGGGTGAGGGCGTCGACGGCGTCGGCGAGGGCCTCGTCGGGGTCCATCCCGAGGTCCTCCATGTTCTCCCGGACCATGTCATCGAAGGCCTCCTGCGAGATCGCGATCGCCATGTTCTTGCCCCGCTTGTTCGTTGCCTAGAGTGCCGAGCGACGGAGTGAATAGAACGAAGAAGGGGAGAAGGCTTGGTGGGTTTCCGTTTCCCCCCTTTGGTGACGTGCGGCAGGGGGCGGTTTCAATTTCGAATTTCAAACGATGCTCAAACAGAACGATTATTTGGAGATGTAAAAGTAGGTGTTGCATAATTTACATCACCAGAAAGTGAGTTTTTACATCTTTTAAAAAAGGGCCAACTCCAACTAATGATGTATATTTGGTGTTGTCTCCAACAGATGATGTATAATAGATAATGTAAAACTTGTTCGGCGGCATAGCGGCGGCGGATCGAGACGATCAGCGGCCGAGCTTGAGGACACTGGAGGTGGCGGCCAAGCTTGAGGACGAGCGGCGACCGAGCATAGAGACGAACAACGGGCAACTAGTGAGCTTGGAGACGAGCAACAGGGCGGCGGAGTGGCAGTAGCGAAGCGGCGACACGACAGTGATTTAGAGGCGTTGGGCGGCAGATCCGGCGGCGGCGCGTGTGGGAAGGCCGGATCTGCCGACGGCAGGGTGCGGATCGAGGGAGGCGTCTAGTCGAGGGAAGGGAGGGGAAATTTCAAAGCGGTCGGGTTGCCGCGCGGCTTGTCGTTTTGCATCCAGGTTACATCTCCAGCGGTTGAAGGTGTAAATTTGCATCTTCAAGTGTTGTATTTTACATCACTTGGAGCAGGTGATGTAATTTTTTTTTACATCTACGTCATTTGTTGGAGGTGTGTTTTGAGATCTTGGAGATGTAAAGGTTAGTTATTTTTATATCTACATCATCTATTGACGATGTTGTTCGAACAGAATGGAAGACCAGAATTGCAGGTATTCGACCATCATAATAATAGAGCAACCACATCATTGGCCACCAATAGTTGAATGACGATGGGTGGAAGAGGAGGTGGAGGGGATAATCTTGGGGCGTGTTTGGTTACATGCACCATCTTTTCCCCTCTTTGCATATGTGTTTTAGATGAGTCTGACTGAGGTAAAACAGGCCAGAAATCAGTGTCTGCACATAGTTTGGTTGCCCGCATTTAGGTTGGCTGCATGAGGGATGTTTGATTGCAACACCCGCCGTTTTGTTACATGCGTTGCACTGGGCGAACAAACTACACGATGTTTGATTGCAAGCTGCATAAGGTGCTACCACCACTTCTCACTAGTGGTGACCTTACCATACACGATCTGAAGATAGTTTCCGTCCTAGCTAGGGAACAAATTACAGTTCATCCTAACTACTAACAAATATAAGTACAGATATAACAGTCAAATGGCTCAATAGGGGAAAGTTCATCGATGTCGAACTTGTTGGAAGTCCATCCACGTCCTCTTCTTGTTCTGCTGATGTTTCTTTGTCTTCTTCTTCGGCTTCTTCTTCTTCTCTTCTGCTATTGCTCTTGCTCTTCTTCTTCTTCTTCTTCTTCTTCTTCTTCTTCTTCTTCTTCTTCTTCTTCTTCTTCTTCTTCTTCTTCTTCTTCGTCTTCTTCTTCAAATCCTTCATGGTTATCCCATATTGTCTATGCGCACTTCTTCCTTTTGTTCTTTTAGGCTTCGTTGTCAAATGCCACCACACCATGGTTGGAGCTAACAACATCGTTAGGCTCACCTCTTCCTCCCACGGCATTAGTTCATCACAATCCCATTGTAGGATCCAATTATGTAGAATGCAACAAGTAAGAACAAGCTTAACCTGGGTGGGGAAAGTGTGAAATGGCTTCTGATCCAGGATCTTAAACCTATTCTTCAGAGCTCCAAATGCTCTCTCAATCGTAACTTTTAAGGCTGGAGTGTTTGAGATTAAACAGTTCCCATGGAGTCCTAGGATAGTTCCTACCAACGAACTCGTCCAGATGATACCCGTTTCCCTGAAGGATGGAAGAACACCTGGCCGGCATGCATACACTACTACAGGATGCTGCTAATGCGACACTACGATCAGAGACCCTTCGAGAAACTGTGTGCGATGCAATAATCGCAAAATTTGGTGTAAGAAAACCATCAAAAATGTGCAAAACATTTGCGATGATGGATGCATCAAACATGGTTCAGATTTTAGTTGTGTGTGCGATGCAAGGCATACGGTTGATCCAGCAGAACTGTTTGCGATGAGGAAGAACAACACTTGCCCGAAGTACCTGGAAATGGTCTCTAGTGATCTCCTAAATATGTTGTGCATAACCCTGAACCTCTTGTTATGACCAACAACATGGAGGAACATGGCTACTTGCTCTTCCACACCAGTGTTGATGCTATCTTGTAGTAGCCCCTGATACGTCCATTTTGCATCATGTTTACCTATTGTTATTTATGTTGTTTTATTGCATAATAATGCTTTTTGGAGTAATTCTAATGCCTTTTCCCTCATGATATGCAAGGTACACACAAGGGGGGGGGGATTCCAGTAGCTGGAAATCTAAACCTGGAAAAGCTACGTCAGACTACCTATTCCACACAACTCCAAATGAGCTAAAACTTTACGAGGATTTTTAATGGAATAGATGTGGATTTTTGGAGCAAGTAAGTACCAGAGGGGGCCCACCAGGTGGGCACAACCCACCTGGGCATGCCCTGGTGGGTTATGCTCACCTCGGCCCACCTCCGGTGCCCCTCTTCTAGTACATAAGTCATTTTGACCTAGAAAAAATAATAAGGAGAGGACTTTCGGGACGAGGCGCCGCCATCTTTAGGCGGGGCTTTGGCAGGAGCACTTTTGCCATCCGGCGGAGCGATTCCGCCGAGGGAACTTCCCTCCCGGAGGGGGAAATCATCATCATCATCATCACCAACAACTCTCCCATCTTGGGGAGGGCAATCTCCATCAACATCTTCAACAACACCATCTTCTCTCAAACCCTAGTTCATCTCTTGTGTTCAATCTTTGCACCGGAACTATAGATTGGTGCTTGTGGGTGACTAGTAGTGTTGATTACATCTTGTAGTTGATTACTATATGGTCTATTTGGTGGAAGATTATATGTTCAGATCCATTATTCTATTTAATACCCATCTTATCTTGAGCATGATTATCATTTGTGAGTATTTACTTTTGTTCTTGAGGTCACGGGAGAAATCATGTTGCAAGGAATCATGTGAACTTGATATGTGTTCGATATTTTGATGATATGTATGTTGTGATTCCCTTAGTGGTGTCATGTGAACGTCAACTACATGACACTTCACCATATTTGGGCCTAAGGGAATGCATTGTGGAGTAGTTACTAGATGATGGGTTGTGAGAGTGACAGAAGCTTAAACCCTAGTTTATGCGCTATTCCGTAAGGGACCGACTGGATCCAAAAGTTTAATGCTATGGTTAGAATTTATTCTTAATACTTTTCTCGTAGTTGCGGATGCTTGCGAGGGGGTTAATCATAAGTAGGAGGTTTGTTCAAGTAAGAACAACACCTAAGCACCCGTCCACCCACATACCAAATTATCAAAGTAGCGAACACGAATTGAGCCAACATGATGAAAGTGACTAGATGAAATTCCTATGCACTCTCAAGAACACTTTGCTTATCATAAGAGACCGTTTTGGTTTGTCCTTTGCCTCAAAAGGATTGGGCTACTGAGGGAGTCCCGGATTAGGGGGTGTCCGGATGACCGGACTATAACCTTTGGCCGGACTCCTGGACTATGAAGATACAAGATTGAAGACTTCGTCCCGTGTCCGGATGGGACTTTCCTTGATGTGGAAGGCAAGATTGGCGATACGGATATGTAGATCTCCTCCCATTGTAACCGACTCTGTGTAACCCTAGCCCTCTCCGGTGTCTATATAAACCGGAGGGTTTTAGTCCGTAGGATGAACAACAATCATACCATAGGCTAGCTTCTAGGGTTTAGCCTCTCTGATCTCGTGGTAGATCTACTCTTGTACTACCCATATCATCAATATCAATCAAGCAGGAGTAGGATTTTACCTCCATCGAGAGGGCCCAAACCTGGGTAAAAACATCGTGTCCCTTGTCTCCTGTTACCATCCGCCTAGACACACAGTTTGGGACCCCCTACCCGAGTTCCGCCGGTTTTGACACTGACATTGGTGCTTTCATTGAGAGTTCCGTTGTGCCGTCGCCATCAGGAAGGATGCCTCATCCCGTCTTTAAAGACGACACTGTTGCTAAAGGAGCTTTGGCTGTCGGCCAAACTCTCTGACTAGGCGGTTTTCTTATGACCGCTTGTTCGGCCGCCGCGCCGACGATGACTTCTCGAGTCATCGAAAGCAATCTTCACGTCAACTCGGAACTCGCCGAGCAGCTAGATCCGATGGAGATCTCTTCCTTAAACGAGCTCTTGGATCGCATCGCCGCCCTGAGAGTCGCTACAGACTACGATCAAATTGGGCTTAAACCCGATCTGAGAGAGATTAAATCTCCCCAGGTCACCCACCATGTTACAGTGGTGGAGGAACAATGCAGCAAGCCTTCATCTATCTTAAGGACTAGTTATGTCCGGATTCTTGATCCCTCCAAGACGGATACCCGCGGAGGGGAGGACGTCACTCAAGCCCTGAACCTAAAGTCAGGCAGCGGGCTAGATTCATTGGACGATATCCAAGAACACAAGCTTCCGAGTTCGGAAACTCCTTGGCCCCTGAGTCTCAGATTGGGCGAGGTTCCGGATTTAATTCCACCCGCCCACCCAAATATAAGGGATTTATCCCAAATTCGGCAAGAGCCCGCAAAAACAGTACACCATTACTGGGCCAAATTCCTCCTGGTTATGAACAGGATAGAGGACTGCCGCGAGGAGGATGCAATTTCATTCTTCTGTGATAATTGCACGGACAAGGGAATCCTCAACGCCATAAGTCGCCGTGAAATTACACACTTCGCCGACTTAGCATCCATAGTACGAAAGTACTATGCGATGGAAAGTGCATGGAAAACCGAAATAAAATTTTGGGACAATCCGGCCCTGAATACAACCCCAGTCCGAAATAAAACGGTGCATTATCACTAGGCACCTGGGTTAAACACCAAAAAGCAAAAACCCTCTATAGGGCATGGAACCGTACTGGAGGGATGGCTCAATGGACCCTGTAAAATTCATAGTACATAGGGCGCCACACCAACTCATAGCCTTAGAGCATGTTGGATACTCCGGCAGGTGGCCAGAAGTGGCGAGGAGCTTCTAACTCCAAAATTCACAGAGCACCACCCCAGGGATACCAGCACGGTATTAACAGTCTTCGAGACTTTCGCATCAAATAATATGCGGAAACAAACACTCCGCAGCCTTGCCGAAGTCTACCAAGTAGCAACAATAAACCCATGGAGTGACACGGCTATTACCTTTAATGCCAGTGATGAACCTAAATTCCGAACAGCCCAAGCACCAGCCGTATTGGTCCTCAGTCCAATAGTGGACGACTTTCGACTCACCAAGGTACTCATGGACGGTGGCAGTGGATTGAACCTCATTTATGAGGAAACCCTTCAAAAAATGGAAATAGACTGGAGCCGCATTGAGCGAAGCAACACAACCTTTAGAGGAATAATCCCCAGTCGGCAAGCGTGCTGTACAGGAAAAATCACACTGGATGTGGTGTTCGACACTCCGGATAATTACAGATCCGAGGAGGTCACGTTTCATGTGGCCCCGTTCAGCAGCGGATACGACGCTCTATTAGGGCGAGAGGCATTCACAATTTTTCAAGCAATACCCCATTACGGGTACATGAAGCTCAAAATGCCCGGACCCAATGGAATCATCACTCTTGCTAGTGACCCAGACATAGCACTCCGTGCCGAAGACAAGACAGCCGCACTGGCCCTTAAGGCACTTTCCGAAGCCCTAGCGGCCGAAGAACTGACTGCACTGCGCTCCACGGTGAACATGGACGATGTGATACTCGATAAAAGATCCAAGTCCACCTCCTTTAAACCGGCGGATGAAATAGTCAAATTCCAAGTCCACCCAACGGACCCTACAAAAACGCCTCCATCGGGGCGCAATTAAACCCTGATGTAGACGCCGCACTACGAGAATTCCTACGCGAAAATTGGGACATTTTTGCCTGGCACCCTTCAGACATGCCAGGAATCCCATGCAGGCTGGCCGAGCACAGCCTAAACATCCTAAAAGGATTCAAGCCTGTCAAGCAGGCTCTTCGGCATTTCTCCGAACCCAAGAGACAAGCCATGGGAGAGGAGCTAGCCAAACTACCGGAGGCTGGATTCATCAGAGACATAAAACATCCAGACTGGCTAGTGAACCTGGTGATGGTACCAAAGAAGGACAAATCCTGGCGCCTATGCGTCGATTTCAAGGACCTCAACAAGGATTGTCCAAAGGATCCCTTCCCCCTTCCCCGCATCGATCAAATTATGGACGCCACCGCAGGACACGATTCATTGTGTTTCCTCGACGCATACTCCAGCTACCATCAAATTAAGATGGCAGAGCTAGACCAAGCCGCAACGGCATTCATCACCCCATACGGCCCATTATGCTTCAACACAATGCCCTTCTGGCTCAAAAACGCCAGTGCAACATATCAGCGCATGATTCAGACATGTCTGGCAAACTAGATCGGCAAAACAGTGGAGGCATACGTAGATGACGTGGTCGTCAAAACCAAGCATGTCGAAACTCTTGTAGACGATTTGAGGCTCACATTCGATAACCTCTGGACATACGACATCAAGATTAACCCGGAAAAATGCGTTTTCAGCGTACCAGCCGGAAAGCTCTTGGGCTTCATTGTATCCGGTAGAGGAATTGAAGCAAACCCAGCCAAGATCCAAGCTCTGTCACAATTGGATATTCCAAAAGACCTCAAACAAATACGAAAATTGACGGGATGCGTGGCGGCTCTAAGCCGCTTTATCTCCCGCTTGGGAGAAAAGGCATTACCCCTTTATTGCCTCCTCCGGCGCACCGAACACTTCGAGTGGACGGATGCCACCAGGCCGGACTCGAAGAAATAAAAGCCATATTGGCAACAAACCCGGTCCTGGCCGTGCCTAACATCGGCGAACCAATGCTATTATACATTGCAGCAACTCATCAAGTTGTAAGCGCAGTGCTCGTCGTCGAACGAGAAATGGATGGACACAAATCCCCATTCAAAAACCAGTTTACTACGTGTCCACTGTCCTCACTCCATGCAAGTCATGGTACCCACATTATCAAAAGATAGCGTACGCGGTGTTTACGGCATCCCGGAAGCTGCGACACTACTTTCAAGAGTGTTCAGTAACAGTAGCCTCTGAAGTACCTCTTAACGACATTATAAACAACCGCGACGCGATGGGCCGGATTGCCAAATGGGCCATTGAGCTCCTCCCGTTCGACATAACCTACAAGCCACGGTGATCTATCAAGTCGCAAGTTTTGGCCGACTTCGTCGCCGAATGGACTGAAGCCGAACTCCCTAAAGAGTACGGCACATATTCCAATTGGATCATGTACTTCGATGGCTCCAAAATGTTAGCTGGTCTGGGGGCTAGCGTCGTTTTGACGTCCCCAACAGGAGATATAGTTCAATACGTACTTCAGATAATGTATACAGACTCCAATAACGCAGCCGAATATGAGGCCCTTCTACACGGCCTCTGGATGGCAGTCTCCATGGGCATTCAATGCCTAGAGGTGCGTGGGGATTCAAACCTCGCGATATCCCAAATAAATGGAGACTTTGATGCCAAGGATCCGAAAATGGCAGCTTATCGCAACGCCGTCCTAAAAATGTCAGATCGGTTCGAAGGGCTCGAATTTCACCATATAGCCCAGGAAAACAATCAGGCAGCAGACGTCTTGGCACGCATCGGCGCAAAGCGCGATGCAGTCCTCCCCAACATTTTCTTGGAAAGGCTATTCAAGCCATCTGTATCATGGGAAGGGGAATCCGTAAATAACAGCCCGGATCCAACCGCACTGCCTGACAACGAACATTCTGACACAGTGGGAGGCTTGGTCAACGAAGTAACATACTCAGCCCACAAAATAATGGCAGTCATTACCCCGTGGACAAAACCATTCCTAGCCTACCTGACCAGGCAGGAACTTCCAGAGGACCAAAATGAGGCACGCTGCATAGTGCGGCGATCTAAAGCCTATAAAGTCCATGAGGGAGAGCTTTATAAGAAAAGCACCACCGGAGTCCTTCAAAGGTGTATCTCCGAAGAGGAAGGGCGAAATCTCCTGGCTGAAATTCATGCCGGACTCGGCGGGCACCACGCCGCAGCCCGGGCCCTTGTAAGCAAGGCCTTCTGTACATGATTTTATTGGCCGACGGCCCGGGCAGATGCTCAGGATTTAGTCCAACGATGCGTCGGTTGCCAACTCTTTGCTAACCAAAGCCACATGCCACCCACCGCCCTCCAAACTATACCCATCACCTGGCCCTTTGCAATCTGGGGGCTTTACATGGTTGGACCCCTTAAAGGGGGAACCCACAAGCAAAAATACTTACTAGTCATGGTGGATAAATTCACCAAATGGATAGAGGCCAAGCCTGTTAAGACGACCGAATCCGGACCAGTGATAGACTTCATATCAGGGGCCGTACACCGCTACGGCGTCCCCCACAGTATCATCACTGATAACGGCACAAACTTCACGGCCGACGAGGTCAAACTCTGGTGCAAAAACATGGGCATCAAGCTCGACTACGCTTCAGTCTATCACCCACAAACTAACGGTCAAGTCGAGCGAGCAAATGGTCTAATCATGAGCGGCATCAAACCCAGGTTAGTGCGATCCCTCAAGTAATCTAATATGCACTGGGTAGAGGAGCTCGACTTTGTACTTTGGGGGCTGCAGACCACACCGAATCGCACTACCGGATTCACACCATTCTTTATGGTATACGGTGCAGAGGCAGTTCTTCCCCGCGACATAATTCATGACTCACCTCACGTGCGCATGTACGAATAAAAAGAAGCCGAACTCGATCGGCAGGACAGTTTGGACGCCTTGGAGGAGGAGCACGACGTGGCAAAAGCCCGTTCTGCATTCTATCAAGAGCAGGCTCGAAGATATCAAAGCAGAGAAGTACGGGCCAAAACTTACAATGTTGGTGAATTAGTTCTATGCCTGCCGGACAAGAAAAAGGACAAACTCAAGCCCAAATGGGAAGGTCCCTTCATAATTGACCAAGTCCTGACTGGTGGAGCGTACCGTCTGCGAGATGCATCGGATAACCGACTCGAACCGAACCCATGGAACGCAGCCCGTCTATGAAGATTCTACGCCTAGCACCGGACTCTGTGTTCGTCTCCTTCCTCTGTCTATTTTTTACATATTAGCTGTCTTATATTTCTCTCCTTCTCCCTCCTTTTCTCTTACACCCTTTGAGGGCTCGTTTGCACCTTGTTCGCAAACAATTGACGCGCTATCCGCGCTCATTATACCTGGGGGCTTCTTTAACAGAAGCTTGTTTATACGGGCCTCATGCCCAACACATGTGTCACACTTCCGCATGTACCTTTTGTTCACCATTATATGCATCGATATGACTTAAGTTTTGGCCAAGCTGGGTTGCCTGGCTCCTGTGCTTACCCCTACGTTCCCGATTGTTCGGCTAGGCGGTAAAGGGAGCACCTCTGCGATTGTTACTGCCGGGTTAGCCGGATGTGTACCTCAGACTGGGTGAAGCCGAAAGCTAGCGTTATTAAGGGAATAATCGGTCGGTGAACTAAAAGATGATTTCTCCCTCGTTTATTTATCTGCCCCAGATGTTTTTTTGCTTTTTTCGCAGTCCGGACATGCACTTTAGGGCATGCCTCCCAGGGAAAGGAACCCCTAACGGAACTATTCTCCCTGGAAGATGTTTCTTACTAACCATGTAATATAACATAACTAGTTGGGCACTTGTCTGTTCAAGCACTAATGACCCCTACGCCTGGTCTCCACGCATGCCCCGGTTCTTACATAACCGTGAGGGTATTCGGACACACTCCAGACTCTTGGGTCCGAGGTTGAAGAGAAAATGTCCGCCATGACAAATGATCTACAATCCGGCTAGAAGGCATTTTACATGTCATCTTAAATTACATAGTCAATTGACTGGGTATATTCCTCTTCAATACCATCCAACAGGTTGTCTAGTTTACAGTCCTGTTGGGAATATTTGGCGGCCAGCTCTACCTGATCATACACTAAGCTCACAGGGATCTCCTTCCCATTGGGCCCTACCGGTCCGACCTCGGCCATGTGGTTTGGGTCAGCCTTCGTGTACCGTGTCTTCACCATGGCCCAGGCCTCCCTGGCGCCTTGACGGCAGGCCGATATCTTCCATAATCGGAAGCGCCGCCGCGCTTCCTTCAACTTCTCTGCAAGCTCTCCAAGGCCTTCGGGCATGGAGACGGATGGCCACAAGGCCTGGGCCACGCCTTGCATCACCTGCCGAACTCGTTCGTGCAGTTGTGAGAGCTCGGGAAGAAGGTCACCCGTAGATCCGGGCATTTCCTCCGCAGGTCGACCTGTCAGCATACCTACAAACATAACTCTGTCAATCGACTTCCTCGCCGAACTCTTTTTTCGAAGTTCATTCAAGTACTTACTAAAAATGCCGTGTCGAAGCCGCCGATTCTCCTTCACGGAGTCCGACAGCTAAGCATGAACATACTTTAGTTCCTCGCCCAGCTGGGTGTTGGCATCTTGGATCTTATTCTTCTCTTGCCTCACCCTCGTAAGCAAGGGTTGTTGCTTGTCCGGATCCACTCCGGCGCCATCTGCAATATTATCGTCAGATTTGCACACATGCCGCACTTCACAAACATACTTATCTTTCGAAGCATATATTACCAGAGGGGGTCTCCTTGGCCTCCCCTGCCGCGGCTAGTGCGGCCTCAAGTTGGGCTTTGCACTCTTCCAGCTCCTGGGACAGTTGGGTATTCTTTTCTGTAAGATCCTGCATAACAAATGATCCTTAAATCAGTTATTCTAACTGTTTCAAGTCTTGGGGGCTACTGACATATATAACCATCAAATTTTCTCACCCGTATGTCTTTTACATACTACTCTGTGGCTCTGGCTAGACCATTTTGAGCGGCACGGCGGTACGCATCTCCCGTATTGAAGGCATCTAACGCCTCTTGGGAGAAACAAGCATCACGAAGAACTGTCCGCGGTGACGCCTGTGGTTCAGCCACTCTCCACCTCGGAATTGGTGGCAGATAGCCCGTCCATATCCTCTGTCGGAGGAGCGTCTGGTGTGTGCCTCGTGCTTGCCTCTGCTTCCGGACCCGGCCTTGGAGCCTGGCTGGTGGAGGCGCGATTGGCAACCTCCCCGGATATAGTCCGGCGAGCGCTCTTTTTCCTGAAGAGAGCACGCGCATTAGTACGCCTCGAGGGAATAAAACCTGGGAATAAAATGGCACGCTATACCATTGCGCCGGCGTCTCAGTCCGGACCGCACTTCTTTTCAGCCTGCTGGGCCTTGATGCCCCTTGTTGGCTAGCCGCCACAGGCTCGGCCCTCCGCCTTAAGGACTTCCCCTGCAAAAACGCCATTGGTATACGGTGATAGAAAATAAGCACGGGTGGATCATCTTAAAAGTATAGGGACTTCGGTCTCGGTTACTTATGAGGCTGGAAGTAGTCCGGGATAGTCAGCCGTAATGGCCACTAAGGTGTTGTCCTTGCTCAATTGATGAAACACCCCATCGATCAGCTCCACACATAAGTCCGGGTCCTCTTGGGAGTCCGGATCGAAGGACCGTTCTGGGTCCTCGGGTTGGGGAGGAGGGATGTTTATCTCCTTTATAGCCTGGCGTAGCTCCTGCGTCGAAATTGTTAGGCTAAATACTTGACTGTGGGGATATGAAACGGATGGGCAAGTGAAAGTATTCGCTTACCCAGCTTGGAGGATTGTACATAGAAAATCCGCCCCGTGGGTTGACGCGGAGGAATTCCTCCTCTTCTCCCTTGTACAAAGCGGACAAGATCTTTATTAGAGCGGCAGCTGATTCCGGCCCCTTACAGCCGCACCGGGTGGCGTCGTCCTCCCCGTTGAAATCCCACATGGGGTGGCCTCTGTACTGAAGTGGCTGCACCCCCCGCATAATGCATGTGGCCATGACCTCGATCATGGTCAGTCCGGAATGAGCTAACAACCTTATCTGGTTCATCAGGTAAAGGACGTCCTTGTCATTTTCCTTCTGAGGGCTCCGTGGATGCCAGCTTAGGCGCTTCTTCAAAGGAGCATTATCAAACTCAGGGAGGCCGATCCGTACAGGGTCCGGCAGGGGGACGTCTTCTATATAAAACCATTCTGAAGGCTAGTCTTCGAACGCCTTCTTTGGGGTTCCGGATAGATATCCGGTCCCGGCGATGCGCCATAGTTTGGCTCCGCCCACTTGATATATCGACTCCTCCTGAGAACGGGGCACGAGGCAGAACAGCTTCTTCCACAATGTGAAATGAGCCTCGATACCCAAAAACAGCTCGCAAAGGGCTACGAAGCCCACAATATGCAATATGGAGGCAGGCGTAAGGCTGTGCAACTGGAGGCCATAGAACTCCAAGAGCCCCCGGAGAAACGGATGAATTGGAAATCCGAGCCCTCTTATCAAATAAGGGACAAGGCATACCCGCTCTCCTTTGGAGGGATTGGGGACACTCTCCGCTTGCTCTCCACCATTATAGGTGGCGAGCCCGGCTCGAACCGGGACCATGTAGGCTGGGGGGAGTAACCCCTTGGCTTGGAGCGCCACTAGCTCGCTGTGCGGGACGGAG
>NC_041391.1:607287453-607382378 GCF_002162155.2 Triticum dicoccoides | reverse complement strand
CTGCGTCGACCGGCCATGATGGAATGGATCTCTGTCGAATGTTCTCCAATGAAAGCCCGCAAAGGGAAGATGGCGTGATTCGGATCTAAATCTCGTCTCTTTTATAGGCAGCTCATTTGCACATCTAGGGAGGTAAATGAAAAAACACCCTGGCTTTTCGCATTCGTTTGACACGTGGAAGATGGCCATTATTGGGCACAGAAGCCAAGGAGCGCAACATTCACCAGAAGCCGGACACTATTCAACAGGTATATGGAGTTTGGAGAAGAACCCGCCTTGCAATGCCGAAGACAATTGGTGCGCCGTACTCGTCGTCATTGAAGCCTGGTTCGGGGGCTACTGAGGGAGTCCCGTATTAGGGGGTGTCCGAATGACCGGACTATAACCTTTGGCCGGACTCCTAGACTATGAAGATACAAGATTGAAGACTTCGTCCCGTGCCCGAATGGGACTTTCCTTGGCGTGGAAGGAAAGATTGGTGATACAGATATGTAGATCTCCTCCCATTGTAACCGACTCTATGTAACCCTAGCCCTCTCCGGTGTCTATATAAACCGAAGGGTTTTAGTCCGTAGGACGAACAACAATCATACCATAGGCTAGCTTCTAGGGTTTAGCCTCTCTGATCTCGTGGTAGATCTACTCTTGTACTACCCATATCATCAATATCAATCAAGCAGGAGTAGGGTTTTACCTCCATCAAGAGGGCCCGAACCTGGGTAAAAACATCGTGTCCCTTGTCTCCTGTTACCATCCGCCTAGACGCACAGTTCGGGACCCCCTACCCGAGATCCACCGATTTTGACACCGACAGCTACCTTTCTGCACTTTTGTTACTAGTACCGTTACTTGTTCGTTACAAATTATCTTGCTATCAAACTACTCTATTACTTACAATTTTAGCACTTGCAGACATTACATTGCTGAAAACCGCTTGTCATTTCCTTCTGCTCCTCGTTGGGTTCGACACTCTTACTTATCGAAAAGGCTACAATTGATCCCATATACTCGTGGGTCATCAAGGCCATTTTATGGCGCCCTTGCCGGGGAGTGAAGTACTCTTGGTAAGGAAAAATTATTACTACGTGCTGAAATTTATTGTCACTTGTTACTATGGAAAATAATCCTTTGAGGGGTTTGTTCGGTGTATCTTCTCCTCGACCGGAACCATAATTAGTTGCCCCTCTACCTACTGCACCTACTGAAAATATTGAATATGAAATTCCTTCGGGTATGGTAGAACAACTGCTAGCTAATCCTTATGCAGGAGATGGAACCGAACATCCTGATATGCACTTGATATATGTGGATTATTTAAGCTTGCAGGTTTACCTGGAGATGAAGCTAGACATGGTATAGGCTATGCGATGATATTGAATCTTGGAACTGGAATCAGTTGAAATTGGAATTCCATCAAAATTATTATCCTATGCATCTAGTTCATCATGATCGAAATTATATATATAATTTTTGGCCTCGTGAAGGAGAAAGTATCGCTCTAGATTGGGGGAGGCTTAAGTCAATGTTATATTCATGCCCCAATCATGACCTCTCAAGAGAAATTATTATTTAGAATTTTTATGCTCTGCTTTCTCGTAATGATCAATCCATGCTCGATACTTCCTGTACTGGTTCTTTTATGAAGAAAACTATTGAATTTCGGTGGGATCTTTTAGAAAGAATTAAACACAACTCGGAAGATTGGGAACTCAACGAAGCTAAAGAGTCAGGTATTGAGCCTAGGTTTGATTGTGTTAAATCTTTTATGAATACCGATGCTTTTCAAAAGTTTAGCACTAAATATGGACTTGACTCTGAGATAGTAGCTTCCTTTTGTGAATGTTTTGCTACTCATGTTGATCTCCCTAAGGAGAAGTGGTTCAAATATCACCCCACCAATTAAAGAAGAAATTAAAGAACCGACAAAAGCTAAAGAAGAAACTATCATTTATAATGTTGATCTAGTTGTTCCCACTGCTTATATTGAAAAACCGCCTTTCCCAGTTAGGATGAAGGAACATGCTAAAGTTTCGACTGTGGTCAACAAAAGTTATATTAGCGCACCTAAACCAGCTGAACAAATCAAAGTAGAACCTAGTGTTGCTATGGTTAAAGATCTCTTGGTCGATAATATTGATGGTCATGGTATTTACTTTTGTGCTGAAGCTGCTAGAATTGCCAAACCTGATGAAAAAGATAAACATATACCTGTTGTTGGCATGCCTGTTGTCTCAGTTAAGCTAGGAGATTGATGTCGGTGGAAAACGACACCTATGGGATCACAGGAATCCCTACCACGGTTTGGCGGGCGCGAGGTTGTGAAAAGAGCGGGATCATCAGTCAGCAAGCACAAGGATCGTTTACCCAGGTTCGGGCCGTGAGGATGCGTAATACCCTAGTCCTGCTTTAGTGTCTATTTGAGTGTTCCTGGAGTTCTTGAGCTAGCTACAATGCGTAACTTGTCCAAGGGTCTGAATCCCTCTCTAGTATGCCTCGGGCCTCCTTTTATAGTCAAGGGGATCGCCACAGTGGCACACAGGAGATGGAAAGGTGTACAGTGGCTGAGCTTATCGCTAGTCATTACGGGACAAGACACATTTAATGTGCCCCATAGGTGTCCTCTTACTTTATCGGGGGCAGAAACGAGGCCCGTCCCGTCCGTGCCGCTCCGCCTTGTGTCGACAGACGTCTAGGCCAACAAGGCGTGCAGTGCCATGTAGGCTGGCAGGCTGCTGAGTTGGCGCGGTGGTAGGGTCTTCACGAAGATCTG
The DNA here is from genome assembly GCF_002162155.2 of Triticum dicoccoides. Classification (NCBI taxonomy): domain Eukaryota; kingdom Viridiplantae; phylum Streptophyta; class Magnoliopsida; order Poales; family Poaceae; genus Triticum; species Triticum dicoccoides. The sequence continues at coordinate 607,379,608 of NC_041391.1, read as the reverse complement.
CATGCTGATACGTCTCCAATGTATCTATAATTTTTGATTGTTCCATGCTATTATATTACCTGTTTTGGATGTTTATGGGCTTTACTCTGCACTTTTATATTATTTTTGGGACTAACCTACTAACCGGAGGCCCAGCCCGAATTGCTGTTTTTTTTGCCTATTTCAGTATATCGAAGGAAAGGAATATCAAACGGAGTCCAAATGGAATGAAACCTTTGGGAGCGATCTTTTTGGAACAAACGCAATCCAGGAGACTTAGAGTGGACGTCAAGAAGCAGCCGAGGAGGCCACAAGGGTGACCGGCGCGCCCAGTAAGGGTGGGCGCGCCCCCCTGCCTCGTGGGCCCCTCATGGCTCCCTTGACCGACTTCCTTCGCCTATATATATCTATGTACCCCGAAAACATCCAGGAGCACCACGAAAATCTAATTCCACCGCCGCAACCTTCTGTATCCGCGAGATCCCATCTTGGAGCCTTCGCCGGTGCTCCACCGGAGGGGGAATCGACCATGGAGGGCCTCTTCATCACCACCAAGGCCTCTCCGATGAGTTGTGAGTAGTTACCATAGACCTTCGGGTCCATAGTTATTATCTAGATGGCTTCTTCTCTCTCTTTGATTCTCAATACAAAGTTCTCCTTCCTCTTCTTGGAGATCTATTCGATGGAACTCTTTTTTTGCGGTGTGTTTGTCAAGATCCGATGAATTGTGGGTTTAGGATCAAGTTTATCTATGAGAAATATTTGAATCTCCTCTGAGTTCTTTTATGTATGATTGGTTATCTTTGCAAGTCTCTTCGAATTATCAGTTTGGTTTGGCCTAGTAGATTGATCTTTCTTGCCATGGGATAAGTGCTTAGCTTTGGGTCCAATCTTGCAGTGTCCTTTCCCAGTGATAGCAGGGGCAGCATGACACGTATTGTATTGTTTCCATCGAGGATTAAAAGATGGGGTTTATATCATATTGCATGAGTTTATCCCTCTACATCATGTCATCTTGCTTAATGCATTACTCTGTTCTTATGAACTTAATACTCTAGATGCAGGCAGGAGTCAGTCGATGTGTGGAGTAATAGTAGTAGATGCAGAATCGTTTCGATCTACTTGTTGCGGACGTGATGCCTATATACATGATCATGCCTAGATATTCTCATAACTATGCGCTTTTCTATCAATTGCTCGACAGTAATTTGTTCACCCACCGTAATAATTATGCTATCTTGAGAGAAGCCACTAGTGAAACCTATGGCCCCCGGGTCTATCTTTTATCATATAAGTTTTCCATCTACTTTTATTTGCATCTTTTACTTTCCAATCTATATCATAAAAATACCAAAAATATTTATCTTATCATATTATCTCTATTAGATCTCACTTTCGCAAGTTTCTGTGAAGGGATTGACAACCCCTTTATCGCGTTGGTTGCGAGGTTCTTGTTTGTTTGTGTAGGCGTGTGGGGACTTGGGAGGATCCTCCTACTGGATTGATACCTTGGTTCTCAAAACTGAGGGAAATACTTATGCTACTTTGTTGCATCACCCTTTCCTCTTCAAGGGAAAAACCAACACATGCTCAAGAGGTAGCACATGCCACCACGTAAGGGCTCGTTGAGTTGGCCCGGAGGCCTTACGTCGACACGCAGGTGCCTGCCTAGTTAGTGGACTGGTAGCTGCATGGGAATGGCGGTGGAGTCTTGGTGGATGTGGGCTTGACTGTGGCCCCGCGGATGTCCTCGGCAAGGACCTTGCCGGGGCCCCGGCAAGGGTCTTGCCGTGGCACCGTGGTCGTCCGCGGCAAGGATCTTGCCGGAGGTCTCGTGGATTTCCTCGGCAAGGATCTTGTCAAGGACCGTCATCTTCTGATCCTCATCTGACCTTGTGTGTTTATGATCTTCACAAAGATCTGCATGACACCACAGAGGCGCCTCCCGATCCCTGGTTCCAATGTGGTTGATGGTGTTGGGAACCCCTGGGGCTCAAGGGTGGCACGCTCCGCTGGTGTTTGGCAAGTTGCCCCGGCAAGGCTCTTGCCGGGTGAAAGTGCAACTATCCCTGGGTGGTTTTGGTAATTCCTAACAACATATATCTCATTGAGCTAATGCTATTTCAAGATAGATATTTCAAGAAAGCTCAATATTTGGCATGGCATGGATGAGAAACGTGGACTACTCAAAATGCTAAGGACAAATGCATTGGCTCAAGCTCAAAGCATAAAACTCTACATTTTACTTCCAGTGATCCAAGATTACATTGAGTCCATAGGAAAGCCAATACTATTAAGAGGGGAAGAGGTGTTGTTTAATGGCTTACTTGCTCAAAGTGCTTAGCGATATGCTCCAAAGCCCTCAACTACTTTCTCACATCCACATTTGTCCCAAACCAAAAGTCAAACTCGGCCCCGCCGAATCTTTATATCCGGCGCCACCGAGTTCAGTTGACATAGACACTGCCAGAAACCCTAGTCTTTTCGGTCTCACTGATAGGTATCTCGGTCTCACCGAGATGGGATTGTAATATCTCTATTTCCCTTCGTAACGTTTCGGTCCAATCGAGATGAGCGATCGGTCCCACCGAGATTGCAATGCAAACTCTGTGTTTCCCTTTCGTAATGTTTCGGTCCAACTGAGATGAGCGAATCGGTCCCACCGAGTTTGCTTGACCAACTCTCTGGTTAGCTTATTACCAAAATCGGTCTCACCGAGTTTGTGTAATTGGTCTCACCGAGATTAAGTTATGCCCTAACCCTAAGGATATTGGTCCCACCGAGTTGACATGTCGGTCCCACCGTAATACTTAACGGTCACATTATGAACTAAATCGGTCTGACCGGGTTTAATGATTCGGTCCCACCGAGTTTGGTAAGTTGTGTGTAACGGTTAGATTTTGTGTGGAGGCTATATATACCCCTCCACCCACTCTTCATTCGTGGAGAGAGGCATCAGAACATGCCTACACTTCCAACATACATTTTTTGAGAGAGAACCACCTACACTTGTGTTGAGGTCAAGATATTCCATTCCTACCACATGAATCTTGATATCTAGCCTTCCCCAAGTTGCTTTCCACTCAAATCTTCTTTCAACCAAATCCAGATCCTGTGAGAGAGAGTTGACTGTTGGGAAGACTATCATTTGAAGCACAAGAGCAAGGAGTTCATCATCAACACACCATCTATTACCTTTTGGAGAGTGGTGTCTCCTAGATTGGTTAGGTGTCACTTGGGAGCCTCCGTCAAGATTGTGGAGTTGAACCAAGGAGTTTGTAAGGGCAAGGAGATCACCTACTTCGTGAAGATCTACCCTAGTGAGGCAAGTCCTTCGTGGGCGACGGCCATGGTGGGATAGACAAGGTTGCTTCTTTGTGGACCCTTCGTGGGTGGAGCCCTCCATGGACTCGCGCAGCCGTTACCCTTCGTGGGTTGAAGTCTCCATCAACGTGGATGTACGATAGCACCACCTATTAGAACCATGACAAAAACATCTATGTATCCTATTGCATTTGCACTCTCCAAACCCCTCCCTTTACATTCTCGCAAGTTGCATGCTTTACTTTCCGCTGCTTATATACTCATTGCATGCTTGCTTGAATTGTGCTAAGATTGCTTGACTTGTGCTAAGTTGTTAAAATCTGCCAAGAAATAAAATTGGGAAAAGGCTAGATTCTTATTTGGTCAAGTAGTCTAATCATCCCCCCTCTAGACATACTTTCGATCCTACAATTGGTATCAGAGCTTTGGTCTCCATTTGCTTTGATTTCCATAGCTTTTGGTGGTCATAGCCTTGGTCTCACAACCTAGAAGAGTATGGCGTCTAGCGAGGGAAATTATCACCGTAGAGGTCCTTACTTTGATGGTACTAATTTTGCTAGTTGGAAGCATAAGATGAAAATGCATATTCTTGGACATAACCCCGCCGTTTGGGCTATTGTGTGTATTGGCTTGCAAGGTGAACTCTTTGATGGGAGAGAACCAAACCATGAAGCTTGTGACATTCTCTTCAACGGACTGTGCCCCGAAGAATTCAACAAAATCAGCCGTCTTGAGAATGCAAAGGAAATTTGGGATACTTTGATTGACATGCACGAAGGTACCGACTCCGTCACAGAATCCAAATTGGATGTGCTTCAAAGTCAACTTGACAAGTTCAAAATGAAGGATGGTGAAGGCTTCGCTGAAATGTACTCTAGGCTTGCTCTCATCGCAAATGAGATTGCCGGCTTAGGAAGTGAAGAGATGACCGACAAATTCATCACCAAGAAGATCCTAAGAGCCTTGGATGGAAAATATGATACCGTGTGCACATTGATCCAAATGATGCCCAATTACAAAGATCTCAAGCCAATGGAAGTCATTGGAAGGATTGTTGCTCATGAGATGTCACTCAAGGATAAGGAAGAGCTCCACAACAAGTCAAGTGGTGCTTACAAAGCCTCATCTGAAGCTCCCACATTATCAAGTGATAAACAAACCTTCAATGAAGAATTGAGCCTAATGGTGAAGAACTTCAACAAGTTCTACAAGAGTAGAAGCAAGGAAAGAAGTTCCAAGTCAAGGTCCTACAATGACAAGAGATCTTCTAGTCGTGAGCGTAATTGCTACAATTGTGGAAGACCCAAACACTATTCCAATGAGTGTACGTCTCCCTACAAAAGAAGAGAAGATTCTCTAAAAAGAAGAAGTAGAAGAGAAGAATCACCACCAAGAGAGAGGAAGAGTAGAGATGATTGTTATGAACGAAGAACAACCCGGAGAAGCAAGGATTCAGAAAGGAAGGACAAATCATCAAAGAGATACACAAAATGAAGACATCAAGCTCATGTTGGTGAATGGGTATCCGGCTCCGACTCCAACCATCACTCCGACTCCGAATATACTCAAGATGAAGGTGTTGCCGGTCTAGCACTTGTGTCAACCAACTCCTACGGCATATTTGATTCACCAAATGAAGGAATTGGAAGATGCTTCATGGCTAAAGGCCCAAAGGTATCACACCCCGAGTATGTTGATTTCAATAGTGATGAAGATGACTTGTTCGGTGATGATGATTTACTTGTTGACAACTCCAGTGATGAATACTATGATGAAACGTCAATTAATCATGCTAATCAAGATAAAACAAATGAAAATGACAAGGAGAAGATTGAGAGCCTAACTAAAGAACTAAACACTCTTAAGTTAGCTCATGAAACTATCTTGGAAGATCATCGAGAACTTTTAAAGACTCATGAGAAGTTACGCTTTGAAAAGCTTAACCTTGAGCAAGAGCATGAGTTTTTAAAGGCAATCAATGATGATATTCACAAGAAAAGTTCTTCTTACATTGCCAAGTGTTTACTCTTATCTACTTACATGCCACAAGTCAAGTCTAGTAACAAGAACAAGAAAGATTCTTCTTATAGTAGTAACAATAATCATGGTAAATCAAATGATGTTTCTTCTAGTAGTTCTCTTGATTCCACTAATGATTCTCTTAGCCAAGTTACACTTAAGCAAGAAAATAGCTTATTGAAGGGAATTATAGAGAAAGGTGCTTACAAGAGCCTTGCCGGAAGTAAGCAATTCGAGGAGATTGTACGCAAGCAAGGAAGGCACCGGAAGAATCAAGGTATTGGTTTTGAATGAAAGTTCAATGCCAATGGGGTTGAGTGGGAAGAAGATCAATACCCCAAGATGAAGTTTGTTCCTCAACAAGAGAAGTACGATCCTCCTTCTTTCAAAGGAACACAAGCTCAAGATGATCTTCCACCACAAGACCACAAGCAAAAAGGCAAGGACAAGCTTCAAGAGGAGATTGATGCATTTGAAGAAGCTCCTAAGGCCTTGGTCAAGTGGGTTCCCAAGACTACATCAAGTTCTACTTCATCAAGTACGACTACAACTCCAAGGATTGTCATCAAGATGATGTGGATCCCAAAGAAGAAGAACTAGAGAGTTCTTGAGGGTGACTCCACCAACATACTTCACTCTTATCATTTTGGCAAGGACAAGTGCAAACAACCTCCATATCTTGCACTAGTCCAAGGAGTACAAACCCTCTTGTTGGTAAGATGAGGAACAAGGTAACCTAATGCTTTCATGGACATCATCTTGTGTGTGCATCACTCTATGTCTATGGATATCCTTGCTTGTTCCTTGTGGGACTAACCCGTGTAGGTATTGAAAGTGCAACTCACTCCAATGGATTGCTCCGAATGATCTACATCAACATTGAGCATCCACATCTTCAACACCTACATGAAGTCATCATCGACAAAACCCAAGGTTAGTTCATCCCTCTTAGGGGGGATATCACATCTAGGGGGAGCTTTACTTTAAAGAATTGAGCTAAAGCAACTCTAATGGTGTGAACACAACAATGCTTTATGTAAAAGTGGTAACCCCACTTGTGCTTAAACGATGAGTATGACCTATGATCAAATGTTCTCATTTAACTCCTAAGTCAATATACTCATATATAGATGACCTAGTCATCGCTAATTGTTTGATAGTTTCTAGAATTGGTTGTGCATGCTTTGTCACATATTTCATTTGCCATTTTAGTCTGTGAGCATGTCGTTTGCATATTTTACTCATTCGAGGACATCCACTTGTTGTTTTGTATGTTTGGCTTCTTTTTCTTTGACCAAGTGGATGGACAAGAATGCCTAAGAACCTTCTCTAGCTAGCTACGCTTTTCTCATATCAAAATCAATTCATGCTACATCACAAAGTTTGATCAAGCCAGATTCAAACTACTCTGTGTGAGGAGCACTCGGAGTCCCCAATTTGTCATAGACTTAAACTTCCAAAACCTCTTTCTGCATTTTGGTCTGACCGAGAAATCCATTTCGGTCACACCGAGTTCACTAAGTTGATCTAGGTTTTCATCTAGATGCAACCGAGTAGAACCTTTCAGTCACACCGAGTTGCAGTAACTGCTCGCAGTTTTGCATCTCGGTGCCACTGAGTTGTTCCACTCGGTCACACCGAGAGGGTCAGGTTATATATACTGATGGGTCAAATTTTGGAAATTTTTCTGAAACCTTTCGCCCGCGCGTAACCTGCTCTGCCTCCTCGGATCTCTAGATCGTCTTCTCGCCGCCAGCAACCTCCCGCCGCTGGTCTCCGCCGCCGTCAATAGCAATCTGCCTCGCCGTTGCCACCGTAGCAAGTTCACTGTTGAAATAGGTTATGAACTTGACACTTTGTGCTATTCTTTAACTCTAATTCCTAGCACATTGCTTTGCCATGAATCTTGCCAAGTATGAAATCATCCTGTCCAGCTAAAACCTCCAGTAGATTAGATTAGATTTGAAAATTTAGGGTTAGGTTTCCACCGAACTCATCTCGGACCGACCGAGTTGTTGAAATCGGTCTCACCGATTTGGCTTAGGCCATTGCACATGTGATTTTCGGTCTGGCCAAGAATTGCAAATCGGTGTGACCGAGTTCGATTCTTTGTGAAACCCTAGCAGTCTCGATGCCACCAAACTGTGACTCAGTCTGACTGAGTTCACTAGTTTAGGTTCCAAAAGCTGCTTCGGTATCACCGAGTTTACAAATTAGTAGCTCCGAAATGCTTTCTGGGGAAAACTAAAACTAAGTTTTTGAGTCAATTGTTTTGCAAAACGTCTGTACTTTGTGATGCTCAACTACTCTACCTCATCTACAACCTATTCACAGGGTATGTTGACAGTTGTTTGCCTAAAGATGTCTAATCAAAGTGACAACCAGAACAAGTCAGAGGAACAGGTTCAGTTGAGTGAGGGCACTAGTCCCTCCAGCAGCTATGATGAGGGTAGCAGGAGCACACCTAGTAACTTGCCCAAGGAAGCTCCTAGGACAAGGAAGAAGAGAACATCTGGTTCAGAGGATGAGGACTACATTGCAGATGAGGATGATGCCACTTCCAAGAATAAAGTGGTGAAGAAAGAATTTGGCACTGCTGCTTCAACAAAGCCAGGGATGAACAGAAAAGCTCCAGCCAAGAGAGTTCCTATGTTAAAGGTCAGAGCATCCACTCAAGAGACTTTGGGATCTGAACCCAAAGAACTAGTTGTGGCTGAGAAGAAGAGGAAAGAAAGGGTCAAGAAGACCATGGCAAGAGTTATTAGAAAGCTCTCCATGATGAGTGAGGCAGATGAAGAGGAAGAGGATGCTGCACCAACACATAAAGCTCAGAAGGTGATGGGAGATGCAATAAGATCAGGGGCTGATACTAAGCCCAAAGATGCTCCCAAGGCTACAACTCCTAAGCCCAAGTCAGCACCCAAGAGGAACACCAGGAGTATACCTGCTAAGGAAAAGAACAAGGCCCCAGTGCCTGAAGCTGCAGAAGAAGAAGAAGATGATACACTTGTTTTGAGAAAGTTGAAGCCCAAGATTCCAGATCACAATGATGCACATCCAGTTGCAGAGAACATGAAGTTCAGAAAGGATGCAGTACTGAGACAATGGAGAAAGTATGATCCCTATGCTGTCAGGAGGAGAACTGCTGTGGACTACAGGTTTCACACTAAGGAACATCAAGACTTCTATGAGACAATCCTGCTTGACAATAAGCCCATAGTGTGTGACATGAGATGGGTTGACTGGGAGTACTTCAAGAAGAATGAAGATCACTATCCAGGTGTATATGACAGCTTCAAAGCATGTGGAGTAGATACATTTGTTGCCCAGAAGCTCACCAAGTGGAATGATGAGCCGATCATGCAGTTTTACTCCACTGCCCACTTCTACCCAGATGGGAAGATCATTTGGATGTCAGAAGGTACAAGGTACCAATCCTCTATAGAAGAATGGGCTCAATTGATCAATGCTCCAAAAGAAAATGAAGATGACTTGGATGTCTATGCCAAGAAGAAGAAGGATCACAACCCAATGGCTAGCATGTACAGAGAGATTCTAGATGTTTCTTTGGAGACTCATAAGCTTGGATATGTACACTACTTGTTGTCTAGTTTGCCTACAATCAACTGGATCCTAGGGCACACATTGCTGCCCAAGTCAGGTGATCACAAGATGATCAGAGGACATGCTATCAACTTGCTGCATTTGTTTGATGTGCCTCAAAAGTTTAAAGTCATGAGTCTGATTGTGGAGACAATCAAAAGGACTGCTGCTGATCAAAAGAGATCTTGTGGGTATGCCCCACAAATTCAGGAGCTCATTAACTCCAAGATGGGCAAAGGAAAATATCAATTGGATAAGGAGCACCTGCCTATCTACCCTGACTTTGGGGACAACACTGTTGTCATGAATGAGAATGATCCATCATCTGCTCAAGCACATGAGAAGAGAGAGAAGGCAAGGGCAGAGAAAGCTGCAAAGATGCCAACAGTTGAAGAAGCATATCAGATATTCTTGAAGAGCAAGCAAGATCAGCTTGGATATCTGATTGCCTCCACCTTGAGGATTGAGAAGGGCTTGGCCACCCTGACTCAAAACTAGGAGAGTTTGGAGAGGATCATTGAGCAGAAATTCTATGATCTTGATGTCAAGGTAACTGAGATCCAGTCAGTAGTTGAGCAACTTCAGGAGGAAGTGGAGGAGAAGAAGGGAAACTCTACTACAGATGCTTTCCATAGAGTGCCCAGGAGTCAGAGATCTGCTGCAATGCCTGTTACAGATACGAGAGCTACTACATCTGCACTAGCAGCCACAACATCAGTTCCACCAGCTCCAGCAGCCACTCCACCAGCTCCAGCTACATCTACAAAAGCTTTCGTCCTTGGAGTCATCTCTACGCCACCACATGAAGACCAAGCCTGAGAGTCGTTTGGCACTATGCATTTTTATGAACTTTTTGGTAACTTGTTGCCAAAGGGGGAGAAAATGTACAGATCATGGGCTTCGAGAGAGAGTGTTGCTTTTTATCTCTCTTGCTTTTGGTTGAACTTCTTGTTTATGTGCTTATGAGCTACTTGTTTACTTGTTTGATCATGTGTTTGATCATATGCTACACTTAATGCTTGTTGGATGATATTATCTCTTATATCCCTATATGATCATTCACTTGCTTGGTGAATAGTGCATGCTTTTAACTTCTATCATTTTGAGCGCTCCACCAAGATGTATGTGACATGAAAGAGTAACCCATGATCCTAACACATTGTGCATTTGCAGTCCAAAGCAAATTTTAAATAATGCACAAATTTTGGGGGAGCTCTTGCTTATCACATACTTCTCAAAGCGATGATGTTTTTCAATCTTATTATCATTTGTCAAAGCTTTGATCTATATGTTGTCATCAGTTACCAAAAAGGGGGAGATTGAAAGTGCAACTATCCCTAGGTGGTTTTGGTAATTCCTAACAACATATATCTCATTGAGCTCAATGTTTGGCATGGCATGGATGAGAAACGTGGACTCCTCAAAATGCTAAGGACAAAAGGATTGACTCAAGCTCAAAGCACAAGACTCTACATTTTACTTTTAGTGATCCAAGATCACATTGAGTCCATAGGAAAGCCAATACTATTAAGAGGGGATGAGGTGTTGCTAAATGGCTTACATGCTCAAAGTGCTTAGTGATATGCTCCAAAGCCCTCAACTACTTTATCACATCCACATTTGTCCCAAACCAAAAGTCAAACTCGTCCCCACCGAATCTTTCTATCCGGCGCCACCGAGTTCAGTTGACATAGCCACTGCCAGAAACCCTAGTCTTTTCGATCTCACCGATAGGGATCTCGGTCTCACTGAGATGGGATTGTAATCTCTCTATTTCCCTTCGTAATGTTTTGGTCCAACGAGATGAGCGATCGGTCCCACTGAGATTGCAATGCAAACTCTCTGTTTCCCATTCGTAACATTTAGGTCCAACCAAGATGAGCGAATCGGTCCCACCGAGTTTGCCTGACCAACTCTCTGGTTAGCTTATTACCAAAATCGGTCTCACCAAGTTTTTGTAACCAGTATCACCGAGATTACGTTATTCCCTAACCCTAACGATATCGGTCCCACCGAGTTGACATGTCGGTCCCACCGAAATACCTAACGGTCACATTACGAACTAAATCGGTCTGACCGGGTTTAACGATTCGGTCCCACCGAGTTTGGTAAATTGTGTGTAATGGTTAGATTTTGTGTGGAGGCTATATATACCCCTCCACCCACTCTTCATTCGTGGAGAGAGGCATCAGAACATGCCTACACTTCCAACATACATTTTCTGAGAGAGAACCACCTACACTTGTGTTGAGGTCAAGATATTCCATTCCTACCACATGAATCTTGATCTCTAGCCTTCCCCAAGTTGCTTTCCACTCAAATCTTCTTTCAACCAAATCCATATCCTGTGAGAGAGAGTTGAGTGTTGGGGAGACTATCATTTGAAGCACAAGAGCAAGGAGTTCATCATCAACACACCATCTATTACCTTTTGGAGAGTGGTGTCTCCTAGATTGGTTAGGTGTCACTTGGGAGCCTCCGTCAAGATTGTGGAGTTGAACCAAGGAGTTTGTAAGGGCAAGGAGATCGCCTCCTTCGTGAAGATCTACCCTAGTGAGGCAAGTCCTTCGTGGGCGACGGCCATGGTGGGATAGACGAGGTTGCTTCTTCGTGGACTCTTCGTGGGTGGATCCCTCCGTGGACTCGCGCAGCCTTTACCCTTCGTGGGTTGAAGTCTCCATCAACGTGGATGTACGATAGCACCACCTATCAGAACCACAACAAAAACATCCGTGTCTCCTATTGCATTTGCACTCTCCAAACCCCTCCCTTTACATTCTTGCAAGTTGCATGCTTTACTTTCCGCTACTTATATACTCATTGCATGCTTTCTTGAATTGTGCTAAGATTGCTTGGCTTGTGCTAAGCTGTTAAAATCTGCCAAGAACTAAAATTAGGAAAAGGCTAGATTTTTATTTGGTCAAGTAGTCTAATCACCCCCCTCTAGACATACTTTCGATCCTACACCGGGGCCGCGGAGGCCGCCCCAGCAAGGGTCTTGCCGGGGGAGTCCACCTCGCCTCCTTGCTCTTTGCGCTTCTGGTCTCGGTGTCGCCTTGATCGTCTTGCGGCCTCGGCTTCCCTCCTCTGCCCTGCTAAGTGTGGCCGTGGGCGCGGCTCTGACTGCCCGTGCACAAGTAAAGGGGTACAAAAAGAGTGCCCCTATTTTTGTACACCGACAGGAGCCCCTAGTCCTGGGCCACACATAAGCGCAATGCGTTGTTGGGCTAGGCCCAGAACGGTACGCGGGCAGGCGGGGCCTTTTTTATCGCAGTAACTCTTTCGTCCGCTGCGCTTCCCCACATCTCGCGTTGAATGCGTGACGTGGGGATCGTGCGCGGGGATGACTGAAGCATGCCTGCATCATCTTGTGGTGAATAGTAAAGAGGCGGCTTGTGTGTCCTTTTAAGACCGCAGGGCCGCTACTCATTTACTTTCTTTGCCTTGGAACCGTTGTTCCACGTGTCCCACTACACCCGCCCCTTGCGCCACGTACGCCGCATGCACGGTGCGGGGTAGTTGACAGGCGCATGGAATATGGGAAGGCGTGTGCGCGCGCGGGCCAATACCCACGCGCCTTCAATTGGGTGAGGAGGGCGGTCGACGGCCTCGCCTGCTGCCACCTTAATGAGCTGGATTGGTTGAGAGAGGCGGCCGAGCCCTGATCCCTCCCCTTTATAAGGAGGGAAGGGGAAGGGATGACACCCCTCAATCTTTTGCCATCCACCTCCTCCTACCTTGGCTTATTTCTTCCTTCCGCTATGGCGAGAGGGCACGCCGGTGCTTCGATGGTGGCGACGAGGGTCTCCGCCCGACAACTTGCCCCTCCTTCCCAAGAGTTTGTGGTGGCGGAGCCGGCCATGAGGGGAAGGGGGAGGGGACGAGGCCGAGGTAGCCCTGGCGCTCGAGAAAGAGGAGGACAGGGCGGCGCATCGGCCTTGCCTCCACCGGCGGTCCCTGTCACAATGGAGGGCCACGTCGGGGACCAGCCTCGCGAATTCTTCATCAGGCTGCGCCGGCCAGCGCGTCGTCGTCTTCGTCTCCCTACTCCATTTGCTCGGGAGATGGAGCTCGACCCGCCACAGACTCTGAGATTGCATATGAGGGGCTGTGGGAATAGCGGCATGTGGGTTGATGTCGACTTCCCGACCCCTCATTTCATGTATCTTCGTCGCGGATGGAAGACCTTTGCTCGTATCCACAACCTGACGGTAGAACTCGTTCTCTATTTCAAACTAATGGAGAATGGTCTGCTCTCTGTCAAGGTCTTTGGAGACTTTGGAACTTGCCTAAAGTGCTGCATGGAGAGCTCCTCTGATGACGAAGACTCTTCCTCGAGCGGGAGTGATGAGGAGGACAGTGACATCGACAACAAGGGTGTCAGGTGAGAGGATGACAGTTCCGACTAGGTGCCGGATGCACCGTCCCTGGGCGGCGCCGACAACAGCATCATCTGCACTTGGCCCTTCCTCCTGACAGAGCAATTTGCCGGGGGTGGGGCCAGTTCCTTGAACTTCTTGGGGTCGCCTCCTTGGGCGGCTGGTGTGGGAAGGCCGGAGAAGGCGAAGAAGGTAGGTGGCAGGCCGTCAAGTCGGAGTACGATGGCACCGACGCCTTCATAGCGTATTGGCGGCCCGCTGCCTCATCTTCCAGCTCTTCTCCTGGCCCCATCATCACAAACCCTCTCCTGGGCGGCCGCCGATATGTTCTTTTGGTGCTTTATGCTGCTCGTAGCTCGCCTAGGCACTCCTTTTGCCCTCCTGCTATCTTGTTCTGTTTCCTGAGGAGAGGGACAAGAAAGGGATTACGGGCATCTTATCTCTTTTTAGTTTGTAAGCCTACGTGCCTTAGTCAAATTTAAAACTTGTAATCCCCTTGCTCATGTTTACATTCCATACGAACTGTACCTGTATGGGACGTATTAATGAAAAAGGGTGCTTGCCGGGTTCTTTGTGCGTGAGCGAGGCCCATGCCAAGGAATAAATCCTTGTTATTTTTAAGATAAATGTTGTCGCCTGGCAACAGGCCTTGCCGCCCCCACTTCATTCGACCATACTTGCGCTCTTGGCGGAGGCAGGGGCGAAGTAGGGTTAGGCCCTATGCTTGCTTCCTCGTTGCTTCGACTACAACCGGGTTCCGATCTAGAAAAAGTCCTTGGATACAGGAAAAGGGGAGCACAACAACCTAGGAATAAAACGAGGTTTCATATGTCCCAATTTCATATGGAGATGCATAACAGGGGATGAAAGACTTATCTAAATCTGCAGCCCACCCCCGGCAACTTTGGCTTGCCGTGGTTGGACCCTTGTGTTTGCAGCCCCCGACAACCTTGGCTTGCCGGGACTGGAGCACCCACTTGTTCTCTTTCTTCCAAATAGCTCAGCAGAAATGTCCATGTACCCTATGAACCAAAGAGGATGGAAAGGAATAGAGAGACGCAGACTCGACCTCTATGCTAGGGGTTAGTCGCCGCTAAGCACTATCAACCCTAACCGAGGGAGAGACTCGACCTAGCATGCATGCTATAACTTAGGGAGCCAGCACTTCATTTATTTATGCTCAGGGTCTGCGTCTGGCTTGTATAGAGGGTTACATGCCTTGCCGGCAAGGCTCGTACAAAAGGTGGCTTGCCGGGGGGCCCGGCAAGCCGCGCCTTATGGGTAAAACTTGCGAAGATGTTCGATGTTCTAGGAGTTGCTCACTGGAATGGCATCTTTGGTCTCCAGGCGGACTGCGCCAGGCCTGGTGACTCGTATTACCCGATAAGGGCCTTCCCAGTTCAGCGTCAACTTGTTGGAATTCTTGGCCGATTGAACGTGTGGAAGAACAAGGTCACCTTCCTCAAAGCTTCGGGCATGAACCGTGCGGCTATGATAGTGACACAAGGCTTGCTAGTAGCATGCTGCTCTCACAGCTGCCCAAAGACGATCTTCCTTGAGGAGCTTTGCGTCATCTTGCCGCAATAGCTCTTGCTCAAGCTCGTCATAAGCGAGCATTCGAGGTGACCTGTATATGAGTTCCGTGGGGAGAACTGCCTCTGCCCCGTATACCAAGGCAAAGGGTGTCTGGCCGGTGGCTCGATTTGGCATCGTTCTGATCGACCAAAGAACCACTGGCAACTCATCAATCCAACACCTTCCGCTCTTGTGCAGCCTGTCAAAAGTTTTCATCCTCAGGCCTCGCAGTACTTCAACATTTGCCCTCTCCACTTGGCTGTTGCTTCGTGGGTGTGCCACGGAAGCAAAACAGACCTTGCTGCCGAGATCTTCAATGTATTGCATGAAGGTGTGGCTTGTGAACTGCGTGCCGTTGTCGGTGATGACTCTGTTTGGCACACCAAAACGACAAACTAGCCCCTTGAAGAATTTGACGGCTGACTGCGCTGTCACCTTCCTCACTGCTTCCACCTCCGGCCACTTTGTGAACTTGTCGATTGCAACGTACAAGTACTCAAAGCCCCCGACAGCACGGGTGAAAGGGCCCAGTATGTTGATCCCCCAGACCGAGAATGGCCAGGAGAGAGGGATTGTTTGAAGGGCTTGAGCTGGCTGATGAAGCTTCTTTGAATGGAACTGACACGCTTCGCACTTGGTTACTAGTGTCGTTGCATCCTGGAGGGCAGTGGGCCAGAAGAAACCTTGCCGGAAAGCCTTGCCGGCAAGGGCCCTCGACCCTATGTGGGAGCCACATATGCCTCCACGTATCTCTGCCAACAGCTCCAGTCCTTCCTCCCGGGGAATGCACTTCAATTTCACACCGTTTGGTGTTTTCCTGTACAGAACATTGTCAACGAACTAATACATGGCAGACCGACGGGCTACTTTCTCGGCTTCTCCCTGCTCCGCAGGAGGCTCCCCTTTCTGTAGGAAAGGAACAAAGAGACACAGACTCGACCTCTATGCTAGGGGTTAGTCGCCTCTAAGCACTATCAACCCTAACCGAGGGAGAGACTCGACCTAGCATGCATGCTATAACTTAGGGCGCCATCACTTCATTTATTTATGTTCAGGGTCTGCGCCTGGCTTTGTACAGAGGGTCCTTGGGCTAAGAGATGAAAAATCAAAGGCAACCTCTGTGTCGACATTTGCGGGAGGGGGCGTTTTCTTCTTCGACACCACAGCCTTCTTCTTCGCTCCCGCGGCCTTCGTCACACGCGTGGCCTCCCCGTTGACCCCTTGCCGCTGCTCGGCCCTGCCGGACCAGACCGGCTCGCCAGAGCTGGCCCACCGCAGGACACACCTTTTCTCCGTGGCCGAAGGGTCGTCAGCTTCGGCCTCTGCCATGGGAGCGGCTGTCTCTACGGCCAGGGCTTGACGCCCTGCCGGAGTCGGTTGCCCCACGACAGGCTCAGTGTCCACGGCAACATCTTCGCCAGCGGCTCCAGGGAGCTCGGTGAGAAAGTACTTGCCGGGGTCTGATTTCCTCCGTTTGTTCTACTCTGTTGATGGTTCAACAGACGGTTGAGTTAACCAAAGCACAAAAGTACCTGGTTCCACAAGTAGTTTGAGGGCAACGCGCTTCGAGAGATAGTCGGCGATGTCGTTCTCCACTCGGGGGACATGCTCTGCCTGTATCTCGTCAAAATGCTCCTCCAGCTTCCTCACCTCATCTATGTATGCTTCCATCAATGGCTTTGATAATCCTTGTTGATTTGTCTGACGACAAGCTGTGAATCACCCCTGACGATGAGCTTTTTGACCCTGAGGTCAACCGTGATCCTGAGACCGGCAAGCAATCCCTCTTATTCAGCGGTGTTGTTCGTCGACATCTCCCTGGGAAAGTGCATCTGGATTACATACTTGAGGTGCTCTCCGGTGGGTGCGACGAGCAGCACGCCAGCACCGGCGCCTTGTAGCGAGAAAGCTCCGTCAAAGTACATAACCTAGTTGCGACTTGTTCCCTTCCGGGGAGAGTGGTTTCCTGGATCTCCTCGTCAGGCGTCGAGGTCCACTCTGCAACGAACTCTGTGAAGACTCGGCTGTGAATTGTTGGAGTACTTTCAAACTTCAAACCAAAACTTGATAGCTCCAAGGCCCATTCCACAATCCTCCCCGTTGCATCTGGGTTATTGAAAGTGCAACCATCCCTAGGTGGTTTTGGTAATTCCTAACAACATATAGCTCATTTAGCTAATGCTATCCCAAGATAAATATTTTAGGAAAGCTCAATGATTGGCATGGAATGGATGAGAAAAGTGGACCCCTCAAAATGCTAAGGACAAAAGGATTGGCGCAAGATCAAAGCTCAAGACTCTACATTTTCTATTTTAGTGATCCAAGATCACATTGAGTCTATAGGAAAAGCCAATACTATCAAGGAGGGATGAGGTGTTGCTTAATGAGGTTCTTGCTCAAAGTGCTTAGTGATATGCTCAAAAGCCCTCAACTACTTTCTCACACCCACATATGACCTAAACCAAAAGTCAAACTCGGCCCACCGATTCTTTCTATCCGGCGCCACCGAGTTCAGATGTCATAGCCATTGCCACAAACCCTAGGCAAATCGGTCTCACCGATAGGGATCTCGGTCTCAGCGAGGTGGGATTGTAATCTCTCTGTTTCCCTTCATAACGTTTCGGTCCCACCGAGATGAGCGATCGGTCCCACCGAGATTGCAATGTAAAGTCTCCGTTTCCCTTTCGTAACGTTTCGGTCCCACCGAGATGAGCAAATCGGTCCCACTGAGTTTACCTGACCAACTTTTTGGTTAGCTTATTACCAAAATCGGTCTCACCGAGTTTGTGTAATCGGTCTCACCGAGATTATGTTATGCCCTAACCCTAACCATATCGGTCCTACCGAGTTGCATGTCGGTCCCACTGAAAATCCTAACGGTCACTAGATTTACTGAATCGGTCTGACCGAGTTTCTCAACTCGGTCCCACCGAGATTGGTAAGTTGTGTGTAACTGTTAGATTTTGTGTGGAGGCTATATATAGCCCTCCACCTCCTCTTTATTCGTGGAGAGAGCCATTAGAACATGCCTACACTTCCAACTTACATTTTCTGAGAGAGAACCACCTACACTTGTGTTGAGGTCAAGATATTCCAATCCTACCATATGAATCTTGATCTCTAGCCTTCCCCAAGTTGCTTTCCACTCAAATCTTCTTTCCACCAAATCCATATCCTGTGAGAGAGAGTTGAGTGTTGGGGAGACTATCATTTGAAGCACAAGAGCAAGGAGTTCATCATCAACACACCATTTGTTACTTCTTGGAGAGTGGTGTCTCCTAGATTAGCTAGGTGACACTTAGGAGCCTCCGACAAGATTGTGGAGTTGAACCAAGGAGTTTGTACGCGCAAGGAGATCGCCTACTTCGTGAAGATCTACCCCTAGTGAGGCAAGTCCTTTGTGGGCGACGACCATGGTGGGATAGACAAGGTTGCTACTTCGTGGACCCTTCGTGGGTGGAGCCCTCCGTGGACTCGCGCAACCGTTACCCTTCGTGGGTTGAAGTCTCCATCAACGTGGATGTATGATAGCACCACATATCGGAACCACGGCTCAAAAATCTCTGTGTCTCCAAATTGCGTTTGCCTCCTCAAACTCCTCATGTTTACCTTCATATGCAATTGTGTTACTTTCCGCTGCTATACTCTAGAATTGCATCTGTAGGTTGATTGCTTGACTCATGCTAAGTTGCTAAAACCTGCCAAGAATTAAAATTGGGAAAAGGCTAAGCTTTTATTTTGTCAAGTAGTCTAATCACCCCCCTCTAGACATACTTTCGATCCTACAAGTGGTATCAGAGCCTTGATCTCCATTTGCTTTTATTTCCATAGCTTTTGGTGGTCATAGCCTTGGTTTCACAACCTAGGAGAGTATGGTGTCTAGCGAGGGAAATTATCACCGTAGAGGTCCTTACTTTGATGGTACTAATTTTGCTAGTTGGAAGCATAAGATGAAAATGCATATTCTTGTACATAACCCTGCCGTATGGGCTATTGTGTGTATTGGCTTGCAAGGTGAATTCTTTGATGGGAGAGAACCGAATCGTGAAGCTAGCGCGGAAGAGTTGAAGATGCTGCAATACAATGCTCAAACTTGGGATATCCTCTTCAACGGATTGTGCCCCGAAGAATTGAACAAAATCAGCCGTCTTGAGAATGCAAAGGAAATTTGGGACACTTTGATTGACATGCACGAAGGTACCGACTCCGTCAAGGAATCCAAATTGGATGTGTTGCAAAGTAAACTTGACAAGTTCAAGATGAAGGATGGTGAAGGCGTTGCTGAAATGTAATCTAGGCTTGCTCTCATCACAAATGAGATTGTCGGCTTAGGAAGTGAAGAGATGACCGACAAGTTCATCATCAAGAAGATCCTAAGAGCCTTGGATGGAAAATATGATACCGTGTGCATATTGATCCAAATGATGCCCAATTAAAAGAATCTCAAGCCAACAGAGGTCATTGGAAGAATTCACTACAAAAAAAAGACACATCCGTGACATTTTGGGCTGAACGAATTTTTTTCTGTCATACATATGACACTTCTATGACGATAATTGTGACAAAACCCGGTATCATCATAGATGTGGTGGGCTCCTACTTCTATGACAAACAATCATGACAGAAAATGGGCTTTTCGTCCTGGGCAGGCCGGAGACGCAACTGCATGACATTCTTTGGGCCGTCCATGAAGGAAAAAACCGTGGTAGAAGCGAGGGCGAGGAAAATTTCGGGGAGTTCCCGGTTATGGTGGGAGGTCGGGGGCCGAGCGATGCGCGTTTCTCTCGTACACGTACGCGCGTGTGTGCGAGGCGTTGGCTCTAACTGAACCCAAGCGAGGCGTTGGGCTCTAACTGAACCCGAGCGATTGCACTGCAGGCTACGCATTACTGAACCCGAGCGATCGATTCCTTCGCTACTGCTGCTAACTGAAGCCGATCGATGCTGCCTCTCTGGATGAACAGTGGTTGTTTAGGGGGGGGGGGTGAAAGAACATGCGGTGCCCCCATGTTTGGTTTTGGTAATTGATGACAATCTCTATGGACTAATGGTTGTCTTGAGTTGTATTTGAAGGATTTGTCCATAGGTTTTTCTTGAAGTCCATGTGTTGGTTTCAAGGAGTTTTTGAGTTGACCAAGGTGCTATTAAGGAATTATTCGAAGATTGGTCATGCGAGTGTTGAGCTTATTGCAAGCATGTCTTGAAGAAGAAGGTTGTGTGATCATTCATGTTTACCTTCAAGACATCATCCAAATGAAGAGAGTTGCAAAGATTCAAGGTTGATCAAGACTAAGTCAAGAGTGAATCAAGTTGATCAAGTCACAAAGCGTAGAAGATGTACCGAGAGGGATCAAGTGATCCCATGGTATGGTAAGCATTGTCCATTACACTTCATGTACTAACCCATGGTCTATGTGAGAGTTGTATGTGGGGTTAGGTACATATCCATGGGCTTGCGTCAAGAGGAAGATATCATACAACCCATGGAAAGGATGACATCAAGTGGTGATCGTCATCAAGATTGCCGTGTGCAAGTTCAAGTGGAGCATCACGAAGAGATCAAGTGCTTGAATCTTGCCATCCATTGTGGTGTCAATGGACTTGTGAAGATGTGCCGAAGAGTGGCTGACCCATAGTGAACTATGGGGGAGCAATCATCTAGTCTTCATCGAGCCAACGCAATCAAGAAAGGTGGTCCAACTTGAGGGAGTCAAGATCGTCTTCATCTAGCTCAAGTGGACCATGTGCAAGGCAAAGGTTTTTCCTTGATAGGTTTTCTATTTTACCGGTCTTGTGGTGGTAGTTGGGAGACCGAGTTATAGGATCGTTTGCCGTACTATCAAGGGGGCTCTCAAGTTGGTAGCTTGATCGTATCGTTAGTAGAGAGCTCAAACCATTGCATCCTTGCATCATGTTTCTTGGTTCTTGTTTGGTTATCTTCGTGAGTCTTAGAGCTTATGGTCATCTTGATGACAAGCTTGAGTTCATCGAAAACGGAGTTCGCATGCGTCTTCTATGATGTTTTCGGTGTTGGAGGTTTTACCGGTCTTATCCGATGAAGGGTTCTCACCATTTTCTTATGGGACTTTTCTCATTTGCTTATTCTTGATATTTCTATCAATATTGTGTTAGCCCATGTCGTTAGCTTTCCAACAAACTTGGTTTCGTTGAAATCGGAGTCCGTTTGCAGAAGTTGTGGCTGTTTTGGTAAAGGCTGCAGCGGTACTACCGCGACTAGAGCGGATGAGTACCGCTCCAGAGCAGTACTCCCGTGGCTCCTATGCGGTAGTACCGCCCCGGACCAAAATCTCATGTTTTCTCTCTCGTTTGGGCTGTTTTGGCCGTGCTAAGCGGTAGTACCGCTCCTCCAAGCGGTAGTACCGCTTGTGCACGACCTGAGCACATATCAGTTGGATTCGGGAGGTCCTATAAAAGGGGGTCTTCTTCCCCAATGAACCTAATCCTTTGAGCTCGTGTTCTTCCCCCATTGTTGACCTTCTTCGAGCTTGCTAACTCTCAATCCCTCCATGGATTCTTGCTAGTTTTTGAGGGAAAAAAGAGAGGAGATCTAGATCCACATTTCCACCAATCACTTTCTCCTCTATGTGAGGGGAACCCCTTGGATCTAGTTCTTGGAGTTCTTGGTGTTCTCCTTCTTGTTCTTCCTCTCATTTTCCTCCCTAGCATTAGTTGCTTCGGTGGGATTTGAGAGACAAGGACTTGGGCACTCTGTGTGCCCTTGCCATTGCATTTGGTGCATCGGTTTGAGTTCTCCATGGTGATACGTGGAAGTTACAAGTTGAGAAGCTTATTACTCTTGGGTGCTTGGTACCCTTGAGCTTGTTCCTCTTGGGTGCTTGGGCGCCCTAGACGGTTGGTGGTGTTCGGAGCTCAATCATTGTGGTGTAAAGCTCCGGGCAAGCGTTGGGGTCTCCAATTAGGTTGTGGAGATCACCCCAAGCAATTTGACGGGTACCGGTGACCTCCCCCAAGGGTTGCCAAAGTGTACTGGTTCGGTGACCACCCCCAAGGGTTGCCATTTGTACGGGTTCGGTGACCGCCCTCAAGGGTCCCTTAGTGGAATCACGGCATCTTGCATTGTGCGAGGGCGTGAGGAGATTACGGTGGCCCTAGTGGCTTCTTGGGGAGCATTGTGCCTCCACACTGCTCCAAACGGAGATTAGCATCCGCAAGGGTGTGAACTTCGGGATACATCATCGTCTCCGCGTGCCTCGGTTATCTCTTACCCGAGCCCTTTACTTATGCACTTTACTTTGTGATAGCCATATTGTTTCTTGTCATATATCTTGCTATCACCTAAGTAGTTTTTCTTGCTTAGCATAAGTTGTTGGTGCACATAGGTGAGCCTAGTTGTTTTAGGTTTTGTGCTTGACAAATTAACCGCTAGGTTTATTCCGCATTTGTTCAAGCCTCAACCGTAATTATTTTAAAGCGCCTATTCACCCCCCCTCTAGGCGACATCCACGATCTTTCAGGGGGGTTTGGATGAACAGTGAGCGGTGGGAGTGGATGAACAGAACCCGCGGCGTTGCCTCTGGATGAACAGGACCCCGTGGTGTGGAGGGGTGGATGAACAGGATGGCCCCGTGGAGGGGTGGATGAACAGCAGACGGTGGAGGGGTGGATGACAGTAGCCCATGGAGGGGTGGTTGAACAGGAGCCCGTGGAGAGGGGTGGTTGAATAGTACCCGGTGGAGTAGCGGAGGCTGGATGAACAGGAGCCCGTGGATGAACAGTCGCAGGTGGAGGCTGGAGGAGGTCGACGGTGGATGAACAATAGCCGTGGAGGCTGGAGGAGGTCGACGATGGAGATGAACAGTATCCCGTGGAGTCCCGTTTTGCGGTACGCCACACCCCTCCTGATGAACATGACCCCTATTTCGACCGTAGCGCTCCAACACAAGTCCGTTTCATTCGTTTTGAGGTACGCCACACCCCTCCCGATCAACAGGACCCCCATTTCGACCGTAGGAGGTCCGTTTCGTCCGTTTTGCGGTATGCCACACCCCTCCCGATCAACAGGACCCCTGTTTTGACCGAGGAGTTCCATTTCCTCCATTTTGCGGTACGCCACACCCCTCCCGATGAACAGGATCCCGTTTCGAACGTGGCCGGTCGAACACAAGGCCGTTTCCTTCGTTCTGCGGTACGCCAGGCCTCGTTTCCATCGCCTGTTCCGTCCAAGCCCTCCTGATGAACACGGCGCATTCCATTCCGACCCAGCCGGTTGGCTCCCCATGAACACGACGACGATGCTATTTCTCCGTTCCGACCCAGCCATGTACACAAGCCCTGGCCGTACGTATGCGCGAGTAGGAGTTCGAGACCCCGCCCGTATGTACACATACGTGGTCGTATTTTCTTTCTTGCGCACTGGCCGCTGTACGTACGTGTACATGCTACGTGCGCACCTCTACTACGACACGTGCGCACCTCTACTACAACCAGTATATATGTACGTACACGTTCGTGACCAGAATGACTACGCTACGTACGCTTCGACCAGGTGGATCCCGACTGCCAGGCACTTCCTTGCGTGCGAAGATGTAGCTGGTGGGTCCCAACAGTCAGGGGGAAATGTTTTTTTCGTGAAATACGGTGGCCCGTCCGGTGGGTCCCCGCTGTTAGGTGGAGGAGTAATTATTTTGCATGTAATAAGGAGGCACTTCCTTGCTGCGGCCGTGGACCCAACTGTTAGCCTCTCCACGTACAGTCCACATCTGATGGAAGCCGTTCCTTGACCACGTTGACCACGCCGCGCGAGAGCACCAGGGCGGTGGACGACGGCGAGGCCTAGGAAAGGGACGACGTGGAGCCGGGGAAGACGCGACAGTGGATGCCCATGCGTAGAGGAGTACGAGGGTGCACTGGTTCGCTGCGGTGTGAGGCTGCCATCGCCGTAGAATAACAGGGGGTGTGGGTGAGTAGAGGGATGGCCTGGCCAGCGGTGGGAGTAGTAGGCGGCAGTGAGGCCTCCGCCGCATCGCAGCCGGCCACGGGAGGCAGGAGCACGAGGCACGACCGGCGCTGGTTTGGGCGGCTGGAGCAAGAAGACCAGAGGGTGAAGAAGCACTACGACCGTTGGATGGACATCGTACGATCACTGGAGCTAGAATCGTGCATATTGACTAAGTTGACAAAGCCCTTCGTTCCCGTCAACTTAGTAGGTCCACAAGTCAGCCTGCCACTATACTGGGTCCCAGCTAACAGGGGGAGTATTCATTTTTTGTGTAATAAGGAGGCACTTCCTTGCATGCGAAGATATAGCTGGTGGGTCCAAGCTGTCAGCGACGGTAACGTTTTTTTCGCGAAATACAGAGGCCCTTTTGGTGGGTACCTGATGTCAGGTGGAGGAATCATTATTTTGCGTGTAATAAGGAGGCATTTCCTTGCGTGCGGCCGTGGACCCAGCTATCGGCCTCTCCACGTACAGTCCACTTCAGATGCATGTCGATCGTTGACCATGTTGACCAGGCCGCGGCGAGAGCACCAGGGCGGTGGATGACGGCGAGGCCTAGGAAGGGAACGACACGGAGGCAGGGAAGACTCGATAGTTGTTTCCCACGCGGAGGGGAGTACGACTGTACAAGGGTTTACTAGTTCGTCTGCCATCGCCGGAGAATAGCAGCAGGTGTGGGTGAGTAGAGGGATGGCTAGGCCAGCGATGAGAGTACGGTGGGGCGGTGAGGCCTGCGCGGCAGCATAGCCAGCCGCGGGGAGGAGGGAGCAGGCAGTCCCGCCGGCGCTTGTTTGACTGGCTGGAGCAGGAAGAGCAGAGATTGTAGAAGCACGACGGTCGTTCGATGGACATCCAACAGTCACTGCTTGTGCATCAACCTTTTTTAGGAAAGCCTCAAATCTGTGGAAAACATCATACAACCCATCTGCCATTATTTCTAATAATTTACAGCCCATTTGCTAATTCTTAAGGTTTTTTTGGAGCCCATATTATTTTTGTTAGCATTACATCCCATATTGTGGCCACGGTTAAAAAATTATACGAAATTTTGCATATTTCGGTGCGGTCAGAACTGTTTTTAATCCCGAAATTTTGAGTCACATTCAAACTGATTTTAAAAATAAATGTATATCAATATAAAGTCCAACAAATTGTCCACGCAAAAAAATCAATGCAATTTAAAATCTCGAAATGAAAAAAAGAAATTTGAAACTAATTGCCGGTTTGATGTGTTTTAAAAATGTACAACCCATTTCTCATTACTGATAGGCCATTTTCTCGGCCAGCCAAATGAAGCTCTCCTCATCTTGAAAGATTTGCAGCCCAACAGGCTTGACAAAGCAACTTACTTGGCAAATCACAAAAAAACTGGGCTGTGGCCATGGACCCAGCTGTCAGCCTCTCCACGTACAGTACTCTTCCGACGGAAGTCGGTCGTTGACCACATTGACCACGCCGCGCCGAGAGCACCACGGCGGTGGACGACGGCGAGGCCTAGGAAGGGGACGACACAGAGCCGGGGAAGACGCAGCAATGGATGCCCACGCGAGAGGAGTACAAGGGTTCACTGGTTCGGCTGCGGCGTGAGGCTGCCGTCGCTGCAGAATAACAGGGGGTGTGGGTGAGTAGAGGGATACCCTGGGACAGCGGTGGGAGTAGTAGGGGGCGGTGAGGCCTCCGCAGCATCACAGCCGGCCACAAGAGGCAGGAGCACGTGGCACGACCGGCGCTGCTTTGGGCGGCTGGAGCAAGAAGACCAGAGGTTGAAGAAGCACTATGGCCGTTGGATGGACATCATACGGTCACTGTTGCTAGAATCGTTCATATTGACTAAGTTGATAAAGCCCTCTGTCCTCGTCAACTTAGTAGGCCGACAAGTCAGCCATCCACTATGGTGGGTCCCAGCTAGCAGGGGGTATTCATTTTTTGGTGCGTAATAAGGAGGCACTTCCTTGCGTGCGTAGATATAGCTGGTGGGTCCGACCTGTCAGTGAGGGGAACATTTTTTCGCGAAATACAGAAGCCCTTCTCACGTACAGTGCACATACAGTGCGTAATATGGAGGAACTTTCCTTGCGTGCGACCATGGACCTCGTGGGTCCCATCCGTCAGGCTCTCCATGTACAGTCCTCTTCCGATGACTCTCGTATGTTGACCACGCCGTGCCGAGCGCACCAAGGCGGTGGACGATGACGAGGCCCCAGACTGGAACGACCCGGAGATGGGGAAGACGCAGCAGTGGAGTCGCAGACGGAGAGGAGTGGGAAACTTGACTGGTTCAGGTGCGGGGTGGGCCTACACTCGGAAGAGAATAACAGGAGGTGCGGAGTGGAGGGATGGCCTGGCCGTCGGCGGGGTAGCGTTTAGCTGAGGAGCGCAAAACAACGCCGCTGGACGACGAAGGCTGGAACAGGCGGTTCCGGCAGCGCTGGGGGAAGAAGACGAGAGATTGAAGAAGAATGTCGACCGTTGGATGTAAATCCAACGCCTTCTGAGGCTTCGACCTACTGGCCCACATGTCAGCCAATCCATTTATTTTTTAGTCCATTTGGTGGGCTGGGTGAAACAATGATGTAATATCTATGCAGCCCGTTTAAATCCCATTTGCATTTTTCTCAAAATCCGTGGACTTGCTGGGCTGGGTGAAAATATCATGTTGGGCTAGACGGAGAAATGTTATAAAAACATAAACACATGATTGCACGTCAGTAAAATCTTTGCAAGCTTATGTACGCAATCACTAGGAGTTAACTTGCCAAGTTATTATAAACAATTATTATTATTATTTTGTAAGAACTTTCAACTTACGAAATAAAACATCATTTTAATTTGATGAGTTAATAGTACGTGGGGTATTATTATTTTTTAGGCTAGATGTGGGATAGTTGAGTTGGTTCTAGGGGGAAGTACTGGGAGAAAACTTAGTTTACATCAAAAAAGAAAGTGGGAGAAAATTCAGAGACCTGCTGGGTCCACCTGAGGAGGGAACTATGTTGGGAGGAAGGAGATTCAAAGCACGGCAACTGAGTGAACTAGCTTTTTTACGGACAAGTGAACTAGTTTACATACATAAGCAAATAGCCACTAAAAAAGCAATCAGGTTAATGGGTTCTTAAAAGAAATATTTCAGACAAAACAGATAATTACGACACATAGGCTAATGCATGAAACACCCAGATGATAAAGGTGCTTATAAACAGATAAAGTACAACATCTAGACCTTCCTGACAAGCTTGATCATGACGCTGCGGCTGTCCGTGTACTCGTCGGTTACGGGAAGCAGACATGCCCTCATGTCCAAGATCTGCCTGTACATGTGGTAGCATGCGTATGCGTCCTTGGCCGCGTAGGTTATGTAGGCTAGATTCAAAGGTACCTCCCACGTGTTCATGTCGTCTTCTTTCATGTTGGCGTATCAGGGGTCGATGATGGTCTTAGCGAGGTCAACCACAGAGTCCTTCTCCTGCCCGTTGATGATGATCTTGTATTGCTTATGGATGTCGACAAGCTTGTTGCACCAGATGGCCGAATCGTCGCGTTCTTCCTTCTCTCCACCGTAGCGAAGGTGCAGTCGGCGCTGCCGATGAAACGGGCGAATGCTCCAGAACCTGGTGCAGCCATAGGACTGAGGCGAGGCAGAGCTTCACCGAGTCCTTATCATTGGTGTACATCACATTCAACTTGGTGCAGCCATATGACTGAACGGCGAACTCAAAGGGGAACTCCTTGCTGAAGTCCATATCCAGTAGGCTCACCCCTCGGATCGCCATTGGAGTCACTTCGAGTGAACGAGTGTGTAGGCGGCGGAAGCAGTTCGTTTTTCAGCTCTTGGGGAACTGGATTCAACAGTAAGCTGAGTGTGTACAAGCGACAACAGTTACTACCCCTCCCTCGTCCGCTACACGCCCGGCAGAAGATGCACCCTCAGTTCATTGAAATGCCTCCATTAAGAAACCTACTCCGGCCACACGTCAGCTCATGAGTGGGTCTGTATTGGTACTGTAATAACAGGAGTTAGTGGTCACTTTACTTAAATTTAATTAGCTTTAATAGAAATTTATACTTAAAACAAGCAATGCATTCGCTCGTTCTATCAGTGCCACAGGAACAACATGCACAACAATTAGAATTATTATTCTCAGGACACACATGATCAACACATTTGTCACACTTTCACAAAGATAATACTACCAAGTTTGAACTGTTTGTTATGGTTGTTGTCCTCTGCATCATCATGCCGTGTTTCCCAGCTTGCAAGATTCAGAACCAACAAATAAGATCCAAATAATAAGTACAACAAAGATGCCTACACATCTCATTTATTCCCAGCTTGCAAGATTCAGAACCAACAAATAAGATCCAAATAATAAGTACAACAAAGATGCCTACACATCTCATTGATTCCCAGCTTGCAAGATTTAGAACCAACAAATAAGATTCAAATAATAAGTACAACTAAGATGCCTACACATCTCACTGATTCCCAGCTTGCAAGATTCAGAACCAACCCATTAGAGCCTTTTGATAAAGTGAATATCGGGATTAAATCCATCTTGGCTAGCCATGTCATACAATCGAAGAACTTGGTGAAGGCTCTTGACCGTCACAACATCTGTAGTTGAGTATTCCTGTTTGCACAGCATGTTTGCACAACACAAACAAGGAGACATGAGAGCATGATTTCGCTTTAGTAGCGGCCTCCTTGAACTCAACCTCCAGCTCTACTTGGATGAGGTCTGCCTGGAGTTCCATGATTCAATTCATGCGCCTTTTTCTGCAGTTCACCTGAAATGAAGCAAAGATTGCATCATTCAGCTAGCAAGAAGTAGTTTCTCTTGTGAGCTGGCAGGTTCTTCTTTAGTAGTTGCACTAAAATTGAGGAACATTAAGGTTGGCTGTCCGGCTCATGTAAGGTGCAACTATAATTTTCTTATCCTTTTGTGCAGTTCCACTAAAATAAAGTGCCATTGTGGTGACAGTGATGTCTCCATCTTGCAAAGGCTAATAAAATGTTGCACGAGATTACCGGCAGAACTTGACGGAGATTTTGGAAACTCCAATCACCATTTTGTGCAGTTCCACCAAAATTGAGAGATGTTGCCCATGTGACATTTTAGTTGAACTGTACAAGACACTCATTCCAAAAAAGTGTTTTGTGTAGTTCACCAAAAGGTCACAATAGCAACAAGGTGAAATGAATATCCCTATCTGCACAAAAAGATAGAAATTAAACAGTTGCTGGTCAATAAGAATATACAAAACATATACAAAATGAAAATAAGCATCTTAATTATGTTCATAGGAATCACGCAAGGACAGTAGAAATTTTAAAACGTCAATAATGCTTCATGTTACCAGAAGCATTATGATCAACAATGAGATTCCTCAAATATGGGATTACTTTAATGGTGGCATTGCTTGTTTACCAGACACAGTAAATCAACAGCAGCTAAGGAGTTGGTTTAAGGGCATGGGACCGTGGGGACACCAGGACACTCTACAGCGTAAAGGAGCAACTTACTTATCATACTGGGAAAAACAGCAGGAGTGCCATTTGTAACACAGTTTAATTACATCTTATCATGAGAGGCATTAGATTAACAATAACACTGGTTAAACATGTCCCTGAGGTAACGGTGTGATCGCTTCATTTTACATGCACCCTTACATTAACAACAGCAAAAGGTTGGTATAAGGACATGCAACTGTGGACGCATCAGCACAATGTACCTACAAGGAGGCATAAAGTGGTGATGCCGAGTTTGTTCATGCTATGTGAGGGCAGCAAACCTTCCTGGAGACCTTGTACTATGTGAGGGCAGCAAATCTAATCCTGGAGACCTTTTACTATGTGAGGGCAGCAAATCTAATCCTGGAGACCTTTTACTATGTGAGGGCAGCAAATCTAATCCTGAGACCTTTTACTATGTGAGGGCAGCAAATCTAATCCTGAGACCTTTTACTATGCGAGGGCAGCAAATCTAATCCTGGAGACCTTTTACTATGTGATGGCAGCAAATCTAATCCTGGACATACTCTGTTGACTTGTCCACCAGCCGCCACTTTCTATCCTTTTTTCAACCAATATTAGATCTGTTCCTTATCCAGTTTGTACTGCGTTTTCCCATTATTTCCCTTTTCAACCAAGAGGCCGGTTGGGTATCCGGTCTCTACTACTTTCACCATATTATTTCCTCTTTGAATCAAGTCCTAGATTCATGCTACACCTTTGCCCCCTTTCTTCGTTGTTTGAACAAAGCCCTAGATTCGAATGCATAAAGTAGCTTTACCTCTAATAATACTAAAAATTTAGGTGGTGGCTTTGGAAGAGCTGATGGGAGTAGAAAAAGATGCACATGCAGACACATGGGGAGTTGGGGCAGTAGAGCAAGGCCGCTTTCGAAGAACTTATGCCTGAGGGTCGCCGGGATGTCGGCGGTGGCAGGTCGGATCTGCGGACAATACAGTAGGGAGGAAGAAGGGTCGGAGGACCTCCCGAGCCGGCGCTGTGTCGGAGAGAACGGCACGGGCAGAGGATCGGGCCACTCCGTCAGCTGTGGGTTTCCTCCCTCGACGGTGATGACCGCGTGAATGATGCATCTTTTAGTCCTCTACACACACCGGCCGAAGGGATCCGGCCGGATCTGTGACCAGCGGTGAGTAGAGAGAAAATGTCGCTACTGTTGTCTTGTTTATATCTGGAGAGGATGAGAGAATAAAGAGACCAACCCTAGTAAAGCAAGCGCTCAGGCCCCTGCGTCCATATATAGTGGAGTTATTATCTTTTTCCTCTGCACAACAAGCGTTTAAATTTGTGTACGTGGCATTAAAGAAAAGAAACTCTCTATTTAAGGTGACTACTGTACGACTCCTACTTACTACTAGTAGTACTACAGTATTGTTCACTTGTGCTCCCCGCCCCTCCATTCATTGAACAACCCCACGGGTGAATAAACATACAATAAGTATTGTATTTATATAGAACGAACAAGCTCGAACTATTTTCGTGTAGTTAAAAGTTGAGGGCGGGGCTTTTCCCGGGCAGTACGCGCGGCAGTTTTCGGGTAGGTAGTTTGACAGAGAGGCGAGGAGGGTGAGCGAGTGGGGCCGTGCGATTTGATGGCGCGTTACTGCTGGAAAGACTTGTGATATGAACACTCACTATAGTCATGAATTACTGGCGCTCCGACCGGGGTGATGCCCCCCTTCCGTTCCGCGCTCTAATCTGGTGCATGACACGTTGACCTGGATGCTGGCTCTCCCACATGTCTGAGTAGTAAGAAGGAGCAAAGAATGATGCGGTATATACTAGTACTATACTATGTACTACTCATGTCAGAGGAGTGCGAACCATGGCAGCCCAGTGAACCAGCAGCGTGAACCACGGTAGCCCAGTGAACCAGCAGTAGAAAACAATGTGGTGATATGGCCATAAAAACAATGTGCTATGGTCCACACTGTAGCATGTACAGTAACACTCCTCTTTGTTTGGATCCCTGAGTTAGAGCTAGTTTGGGTTGAAATAGTCTCAAATTATCGAAACAAGAGGGGTTAGTTTGAGCTAGTTTGCTCTAACCCAGCTAAAAAAACTAGCCCGGTGGAGAGGTTCTAATTGGGTTAGTTATCCTCGGGCCCACTAAAAGAGAACTAAAAAAATCTCCCCTGCCCGCACCAGATTGCTCCCCCCTCTCGCACGACTCCTCTCCGTTCCCCATAGGGCCGACTGCCAAGTGCCGCTCGCCCTCTATCTCCTCCGGACGCCCTCTCCTTTCGGCCTCCGCTGCCCTACTCCGGTCGCTCTCTCCCTCCGACCTTCGAAGGTCGCCCCGCTCCCCCTTCACCAGTCGTTTTTCTCCCTCTGTCGTGCGCGACGGCGGCGCATCTACCAGGGAGGTTGTGAGAGGGGTGAGTTTGTTCGTTCCTTCTCTGTCTCACGGCCATATCATTGATCTTGCTTGCTCTAGCGCTAATTCTGATTTGGAAAAGTAGATCCTGATCAAACTTGGTATAGATTTGTGGTGCACGCATGGAATTGTTTGATGCTGCTTGAGGAGGTAATAAATCTTTCTAGAGGCCGAAAGATTCAGGTCACCTTTCTAGGTATTTCAATTTCAGGCTTGCATTATTTCTAGAGGCCCAAAGATTCAGTTCACCTTTCTAGGTATTTCAATTTTAGGCTTGCATTATTTCTAGAGGCCCAAAGATTCAGTTCACCTTTCTAGGTATTTAAGTTTCAGGCTTGCATTATTTCTAGAGGCCCAAAGATTCAGTTCACCTTTCTAGGTATTTCACTTTCAGGCTTGCATTATTTTTAGAGGCCCAAAGATTCAGTTCACCTTTCTAGGTATTTCAGTTCCAGGCTTGCATTATTTTGAGAGGCCCAAAGATTCAGTTCACCTTTCTAGGTATTTTAGTTACAGGCTTGCATTATTTCTAGAGGCCCAAAGATTAAGTTCCCAGTCGGCGGCAAGCGGCCCTGCTACCCATGCCGGTGTCGACCTCAACTCGCAAGGGCTGGCATCGGAGGGGTTCCCCGGGCTTGGGCTCTACAGAGCCTTCCTCCAGAGCGACAATGGCGAGGTCCTCCCTCGGTGCTTGAGGGGCTCCGGGCTCCCTCCCTATCATGAATGACTTCGGCCGTGATGAGTTAGCTCATTCTTTGTTCCATGAATTGTTTTTTTATTTTGTGAAGCTTGATTGACGACTTGTATGTTTAAGTGGGATATCTCATTTGTATGGACAAAGTAAAAATTACCATGTTTTGCATGCTTGATTTGTATAGATGGTTCGTTTATGTCAATTGTGAGCGGGAGGAGGCCACAGAAGAGCCGGCCACAAATCCGGCAAGAAATAGGGTCCAAAGTAGTCAAATGATTGAGACAAAGCATTTATTGTCAATCTAACCCTGCCATCCATACACCTCTTTGGTTTAGAGTTAGTTCAGGGTTAGAATCTAACTCTAACCTCTAACCGAGTTAGAGTTCTCCTCGTCTTGGTTCATCGCCATCATACTTTCCCCATTCCTGTGTTTTCAGTATCCTGCGAATCAAAGAGGCCCTTTTTTTGTGGGGAAAATCAAAGAGGCCCTTAGACTGGTTTAGGTCCGGTCATTTTTTATAAACGTGTTATGTCCAAAATTTAATGAACGTGCTCCAGTTTCCACGAAAATAATCCGGTTTCATGTAGTAATTCATTCATTTATTTATTCTTCTGCAGGGGATTTGCATGTAATTCGTGAGGTCTGAAATGTAAAGTACCTCGGCATATGCTCCGAGTCGTGCATGCACTATGACCCAGATGCTCTATGTCCCACATGTCGGCAAATGGGAGCACGTGGAAATAGCCTAGGAGTACATATAGGAGGATAAATGCGTGAAAAAATATGTACTATGAAGCGTAGCCGCGATTCAAAAAGGAGACCTAAAGTGATGACAACTATAGGTCGCACGCACCCAACTAGTGGTACTAGACATACAACTATTTTTTCCCTAACAAAAAAGAGGCACGAGTGCTCAGTACTCCTATTCTATAAAACACGAGCAAAATAAGTCATCTGACAACAGAGTCCGTGCTACAGCTAGCTCTCCTCCCTCGTTTCTCTCTTCTAATTCTAAACTTGGCCGACGCCCGGTGGGCGGGGTGGGTTTGCTCAACTGCGGCCCCACCTCACAGTGAAAACGTTACGATTGGAATAAAAATGCCATATACTCCCTCCGTTCATAAATATAAGCCTTTTTAGATACTATTTCAAATGGAATACACCATACAGATGTATGTAGACATAGTTTAGAGTGTAGATTCACCCATTTTGCTTCGTATGTAGTAGTCAATTGCTGGAATCTTTAGAAAGACTTATATTTGGGAACAGAGGGAGTACTATACTAATAAAACATTAAGGCCACGAGGTGATGCAGTGCTGGTTACAGGAGGCAAGAAGAAGAGATGCATCCATCGACGACGTCCACCTCCTCGACTCAGGGCACCGGCCCACCGAACGGCACCTAAGTAGCAGTGGCTTTCGTGGCCAGGTCGACGTGCTTCTGAACAATGGCATCCAAAGATTCCAACTGCTGGAAGAAGGCCAACGTCTTTCTGTCCTTGCTTGCCTTGTAGTGGCCTATGTAGACCATTTCCTCGTAGACGTGGATGTCCAGGTCGACGGTTTCTTGCATGGCGAGGCGCTGTGTGACGAGCGCGGCCTCGAGGTGCACATTCTTCGTCGTGACCTCCGGCACCTGCAGGGCCACCATGGCTTGAAAGAGTTCGTCACCATGGAGGCCAATGAGGGTGGCAGGGAATGAGGAGCCTGGGCGCGCGGGCTGGAGCAGTACGGCAAGGTCGTCCGCGCGCTTCTTGACGGCGGTGAACTTACGGATGGAGTTGACCATCATGTCGTCCATGCGAGAGGCGAAGCCGGCATCGGTGAGGGCTACAATGCCTGCGGTCGCCAGCATCGTCTGGAAACGCTGCATGGTGCGGGGCCGCAGGCCGGCGCCTTGGATGATTTGGCACAGCCGACTGCCGCTCGTGTCCATCGCCTCCATAGGTGCTTGCGGCTTCTGGTCACTTGGTCTTGGATTGGAGTGAGCAGTGTTGCGCAGAGACTTGGGAGTAGATGGATTGGAGTGGTGGGGCACCTTTATTATACGGGAGTCCAAACTCTGTTGCATTCACATCGTGCTGGCTCTTTTATGCTTCTCCAATTAATTCCCTCTGCATGTAATTGAGGATGCATCATTGACCGTTCAATGTCTCGGGAACCGCTACCCTCTCCCTCCTTGGCATTCAAGCACCTATGGACCCGTCGACGATGAGGTGCCTATGGTGACTTCGTAAATTTCAAGATGATAGTGCCGTGCATGTGTGCGTTCGTAGGGGTGAGTGTATGCGCGTGTATATGAGCGCTTGCGTCTTTACTGTGTCAAAAAAACGTAAATGCGTGTCAAAAAGAGACTAGTCAGTATACTCAATATTGTGCACCTTGGAGAGGAAAATGATAGAACTAGTACGTATTTATTTACGGTGCAGATTCACTCATTTTGCTCCATATGTACTCCATCTCGGTGTAGTCTAATCACTTGTTGAAATCTCTAGAAGGGTAAATACTCCTTTCTGGTTTACAGGGCTATACTAGCAAGTAGTTGTAGTACAATAGTGGGCTCACATAGCAATTTTGTCTCATGCAACATTCGGTTTGCGCTTGGCTCTTCGCCTCTTCGAGAAGACGAACAATGATGTTACTACTACTGCTTCTACAGTGTCGAATCCACTTCTGCATGTCTGTCCACCGCGAGTGGGACGAATAGCTTGTTGTAGAAGTATACTACTAAGCAAAAGCCTGTCCATGTTTGCGAGCAACCACGCGCATGGGCGAGGGAGAAGGCATGTAGTAAAATCAAGCTTCTCCTCGTGCTTCTCCTCGTTGTACGAGTTGACGCGACACATCATAGCACTGGCCCCACATGCTTGGCTCTAAACTTGGCTGAAAGACCCGCAGTGTACAATATATTTGCTGCAACCTCTAACATTTACCCACCACAAATTAAAATATATGTGGCCGTATGTATCGTTCTGATGCAGAGGCCAGGGAGTCCCCCCTTTTCAAAAAAAAACAAATTAAAATATATATTCCTGTCTTGACCAGATGAGTGTGCAAACTACAATCACCAGGGTGACAGGTAGGGCCAGAAGACTATTTTATTTTTTTTAAAAAACTTTGAGACGGCCACATAGCATGGAGCCGACCCAAACGATTTTAAGCTTACAGGCACGGTACACGCTATCCTAGACTACTCTACACATGAAATTGCCACACGAGGGTCCGAGCTGCGCTTGGCTCTTCGCCTCTTCGGGAAGTCGAACAATGATGGAGTACTACTACACTGGAGGAGTACTACAATATGCTTCTGGCCATCTGACACCGATAGAACTGCTGCATGTCCACCGCGTGCAGGAGGGAGAGCGTGTAGCGAAAGCTTCTCCTAGTCTTGCCAGCCACCACACTCATGGGCGAGGAAGGGATGCTCCTGCCTTTGCGTGTATGACATGTGGGCCCGACAAGTGGGTGGCCAACCTGTCATACAGCCAAAGGCAGGTGCAGCTAAGTCCGCGAGGGAGAGGATAATCAAACTTCTCGTTGATGTACGAGTTGACACGACACATCAAAGCACTACACTCGATATATTTCAATAATTTGCGGTTACCGATGCATTAATTACAACGCATGCATGCATGCCATGACTCTCCTTTTGATACTTGCATGTGTTGATTTAATGCACCTTGAAGTAGTACTCCCTCCGATTCCTTTTACTTTGCGTATAACTTTTTATTGTTTTTTCTCAGATTAGTCTGCGCGTCCGCGTTGGTTTCCATCTGTGCCCCCGCTCAATTAGTTCTGCCCCATTAATCGCGCTAGTTTCCATAGAAGAAAATGGCTACAGGCAAAAGCATGCAGCGCCGGATGCGGCTTGACTGCCTCGGGATGCCAACTCAAGCGAAAAGGAAGGAGGACCAGCCAACCATTGCATGCGCATTTACTGTCGATATTTATGCAGCTTACTCATGCGCAGGGGCAAATTTGTCCAGAAAACTCAAAGTACTTCCTTCCTTGGTATGCGGGAGGAGAGTTATGTGCAGAGTATAAAATATGTGACGGTAAATCTTTGTAATGCCCCGGCCCAAGCGAGAGATGGTTGTGCACGAGGAGGGCGAGATCATGCAGACGGAACAGGAACCGACGAGGCAGCTCACTAAGGTCTCCATGGACCTCACCGTGCTCCACTGCACCTTGTGCCTCCGCCCCTTGACGCCTCCAGTGTATGAGGTTCGAATACACCTCGTCCGTTCGGCTGATTGAGCAAGGTGCAGGTTTCTTGATTGATGTGTTGTTCGATTGAGTTCTGCAGTGCAAGGGAGGGCACCTGGCCTGCGCGGACTGCCGCGTCGAGCGCCCCGGGAACCAGCGGCAGTGCCAGAAGTGCGAGTGCGGCGACATGAGGAGCACGGCGGTGGAAGCCGTAGTTTTGTCGCTGAGGGTGGTGTGCTAGCACGAAGGCTGTGGGCTCTACGTCATTTACCACAAGCTCGCCGATCACTAGAGCTTGTGTCCGCTCGCGCCCTGCAAATGCCCCGTGCCCGTCTGCGGCTACGAAGGCCCGCCGCCGGCGCTCTACCACCACATCAGCAACGCGCATCCCATGCCCATGCACAGGATCCAGTACGACAAGGTGCTCCAGCTACAAGTGCCACTGTCGGAGCCACAACTCTTGCTGTTCGCGGAGGAGGACGGCCGCACGTTTTTCTTGGTCAGTGGCGTGCTCGACATCAGCGCACCTATTGCCATGTCGGTGGTCTGCATCAGAGTGGGGGCGTCCCCACTGCCGCACTACGTGGCCAAACTGTGGGCGAACGGCCCGCCGGGGGAGCCCAAAGGCATGACCGACGCCGTCAAGGTGGAAATGGAGGTGACAAGCAGCAAGGATCCCGGCGACGTCGACGTGCAGGAGCTGACCTTCTTCACAGTTCCGCCCAAGCTGCTGGCCGGGGCTAAGCTGGTGTCCCTCCACATTCAGATTGACAAGCTCACGTCCTAAATGTTTTATACAGTGCCTTCTGTTTATCTTAGTAATATGATAATATAGGGATTACCTCAGTCTACTTTAGCTTAAGAAATGGTGGGTTTTGGTGGCGATGCAGCAATTACTTCGACATCAGATCAGTAATTTCCAACAGTCGAACGGATATTTTGTGTCTGTTGGATATAAAGTTCCTTTGGGTAAGAAGTACTAGATAAAAGGAGATGTATGTAGATGTATTTTAGTTTTAGATACGTCCCTTTTTATCCATTTTGATGACAAGCACTCCCTTCGTTCCACAATACATGCCTTCCATTTGTCAAAATATAGATATATCTAGACATGTTTTAGTATATAGGTACATCCATGATAGAGCCAGTCGGATGGTTGAGAACACTACAATTCATAGCTACAGATGCATGTGTGACTCCCAGATGCAGAAGCCGGGGGTCATCATCCTCCTTTTCGAGAAAAAACAGACACGTGTGTGAGAGGACGAGTGCGTGCGTGCACCTCTTCTCTTCCTGTATAACGTACTAAACACAGAGTACAAGTTTTTGTGGGTGGCACGATGGTGCGTGCGAGAAGTCCCTAGAGATAGGTCTAATGCGTCTAAAAAAAGACTAGCCTATAGCTCGCCACGCTGCTATTCCTGTCGAACGCCCCATTAACCATAAGATATGTATATGACGGTGCCAGTTATTGCACGTACACAGTAGAAAAAGTAAACCACGACTAAGGACATGTGCCCACGTAACGCCATCCGGGAAGAGTGCCGCACTTCGAAACTAGAACCGTCAATAAATTTTGAGCTTGCGTCTCGTCACATTCCAAATTACTCCATGCTATATTGAATTGCAAACCTGTTCACACTGATCAAAACCTAAATGGTTTCCCACTTAGGAGCGTATTAGTACTCGGTTATAAATACTAGTATGCCAAGATGACTGCACATTCCTCCTCAACTCCTCATCCACAAAAACAAACAAGTCATTCAGCATCCTTCCCTTGCATCTGCCATGGCCAGTGTGAGTTCTGGGTCGAGAGATTGCCACCAGGGAGAGGCGAGTATGGATGCGGAAGCACGAGAGATGTCCCGCCTCGCTACGAAAGCAGCCGACATGTCCCGCTGCACGGAAGTAGCAGCAGAGAGGTCCCGCCGCGCTGCTGAAGCAGCACGGAGGTCCCGTCACGCCGTCAATGCAGCAGACTGGTCCGGCCGCGCCGCAGAAGTAGCAGAGATGTCCCGCCATGCCGCAAATGCAGTAGAGATGTCCCGCCGTGCCGCGGCGGCCTGGGAAAATTTCTCGCGGGTAGGCGACGACTGTTACAGGCGCATGCATGCGATCGTCCATAGCCAGATGGATCAGATCTCTGGCTGGGCGAGGTTGCATGACGACATGAAAGCCTCCTTTGAACAGGCTACCGGTGTCATCCGATAACTAAGGGAGGGCAATGAGAGGCTCCGGGCCGAGTGCGACCTACTGAGGGCGAAGTTCGTCCGAAGTGCAGACCAGCAGGAGGAGACCAGTGCCTTGTTGAAGAGGATCGGCGTCATCATCAAGAAACTTATGGACGAGAATGACATGCTCCGCATCGAGCGCCAAAGGCTGGTGGAGGAATCTGTGGATGTTCTCAAGTAGCATCTTGAGGACACGAAATAGCTCATCGCCGTTCCCCGCGGAGAGTAGTTCCCGCGGCCTGCAGCAATGCATCAAGAAAGTAGAGACCAGCGAGCCAGATCCTTGTCTTCCTTCTTCTTTTGCCCTTGTGTATTTCGGGCGTAGCCGCATGTGCCTTTTTTAATTATCTTTCTAATTATTAAGACAATTAATCGTCCTTATGTATTCATTAGTCTTGCTATAAGTCGCAGTAGATGCTATATAGGTCCGTCGGATCTTACATCAAGATCCGTGCTTTCAGATTTTCTTTTTTC
The DNA here is from genome assembly GCF_002162155.2 of Triticum dicoccoides. Lineage (NCBI taxonomy): Eukaryota > Viridiplantae > Streptophyta > Magnoliopsida > Poales > Poaceae > Triticum > Triticum dicoccoides. Next base: position 607,340,239 of record NC_041391.1, on the reverse strand, counting down.
TCTCTTAAATCTCAGTCGAGTGAGACATGGCCACGCCTTTAAATAGAGGCTTGGGCGCCATTAATGGAGACCTTGGGAGAGAGGTAGATGGCAGATGGAGGTCAAAGGGCTCTCCTCCCGATAAGCACGCGCAGGGGTCTGATCGCACGCCTCTCGTACTCAAATAGCTACCCTGCATGGCGCCTCCTAGCTAATAAAAAATGGGGACGCATGGTGGCACATAAATGGTAGTAAATAGAACGCTCCCGGTTTCAATAATACTTGTGTTTCCGATTGTAACGTGACAACATTTGTTCCAAAATGACTTTATTGATTGTTAATGTGTGCGCCTTCGCAAATCGGACATGGCACCAAGCCAAGTTTCATTATTTTCATGCATGTTTTGCATTTATAGGAATTAAAAAACTAAGTTTCTCAATGTTTCCAGCCCAGCCACGACGCCCAGAATTTTGAATTTCATTCCCATTTCTTGCATGGAACCTAGAAATTTACCTGAGGACACACATGTGATTTTTCAACCAACTTTGGTGCACTGGAACATGTGCTTGTATTTCAAATTTGAATTATGCACACAAAGGTGACACGTTCCCTCTCAGAACCACGAGCCTTCTTGAGAGAAGCTCGATTTGCAAGAAGCTTATACCCAAATTTGTTCCTATTCGGCCAATTTTTTTACCATGGCATGGTACTACCATGACATGACACCATGCCAAGTATCATGATTTTAAAACCAAGTTTCTCAATGTTCTTGACCGAGTCACGATGCCCAAATGTTTGAATTTTATTCTCATTTTTTGCATGGGACCTAGAAATTCACCCGAGGACACAAATGTGATTTTTCAACCAACTTTGGTGCACGGGAGCACGTGCTTGTAGATCAAATTTGAATTATGCACATTAAATGACCAAAAACTCAATTAATGTGTAAAAAAGGCCAAACGAAGCCGGAATGATTTCCAAAATTTAACAGGGCATTCATGTAGTTCTATGTTGCCTTTGTAAATAAACTCAAGGGGATAACGTATATCGTTTCGCACTCAAAGGTGGCACGTTCCCTCTAAGAACCACGAGCCTTCTTGAGAGAAGCTTCGGTTTGCAAGAAGCTTATACCAAAATCTGTTCCTATTCGGCCAATTCTTTTACCACAACATGGTAGTACCATGACATGACACCCATGCCAAGTTTCATGATTTTCAGACGTGTTTTGGATTTACAAGAATTTAAAAACCAAGTTTCTCAATGTTCTCGGCCGAGCCATGATACCCAGATGTTTGAATTTTATTCTCATTTCTTGCATGGGACCTAGAAATTCACCCGAGGACACAAATGTGATTTTTCAACCAACTTTGGTGCACGAGAGCATGTGCTTGTAGTTCAAATTTGACTTATGCACATTAAATGACCAGAAACTCAATTAATGTATAAAAATGACAAACAAACCCAGAATAATTCCAAAATTTAACAGGGCACTCATGTAGTTCTATGTTGCCTTTGTTAAGAAACTCAAGGGTGGGGAGGGGGGGCAGCGTATATCGTTTCACACTCAAAGGTGGCACGTTCCCTCTTAGAACCACGAACTTCGAAATCGGCCCAACTTTTTACCACAACATGTTAGTGCCATGACATGACACCATGCCAAGTTTCTTGATTTCTAGACGAGTTTTGGATTTACATGAATTTAAAATCTAAGTTTCTCGATGTTCTCGGCCGAGTCACGACGCCCAGATGTTTGAATTTCATTCTCATTTCTTCCATGGGACCTAGAAATTCAACAAAGGACACACATGTGATTTTTCAACCAACTTTGGTGCACCGGAGCATGTGCATGCAGTTCATATTTAGATTATGCACTTTAAAAGTCCAGAAACTCAATTAATGTATAAAAAGGCCAAAAGAACCCGAAATAATTCCAAAATTTAACAGGGCGCTCATATAGTTCTACATTGCCTCTGTAAAGAAAATCAGGGGGGAGGCAGCGTATATCATTTCGCACACAAAGGTAACACGTTCCCTCTCGGAACCACGAGGCTTGTTGAGAGAATCTCCGGTTTTGCAAGAAGCTTATACCAAAACTTGTCCCAATTCAGCCAAAAATTATACATATGAAAACAAGGTTTAGATTATCCTGAACATCTCGCTACCTAGAGCAATAATGTACTATGATTTGAATTCAACATAAAATTGATACAAATATTTGAATTGGAGAGCGTATGGTACATGTAGTTCATAGTGAAATATGATTACTTCTATATGCATGTTTTTTGTTATCAAGATAATATTTAAATTATTGTATAACTTGACAACAATCGTATTCAACTAAGGAAAATTGATTCAAATTTAGTCCATATGGTAGACGACAATATATATGTTCACATGGTGGAGTAAAATGTTCATATATGATGGAAGATCGAAATGTACGACTACATCAATTATAAACCGCAAGGTCACCTAATGATATATTCGAATTCAACATAATGTGGATTCAAAAATTGAAATTCGAGATCATGGCATCTATAATCATATAAAAAGGGACATTACTCTTTCTTTGGTGGGAATTGATTTGATTTTTGTTGTTGTTGAGGGAAGTGCGAATTGATTTGGTACTGTGCAGGGTAATCTTGTTCTCCCGATTTTTTTTACATTTTTCTTGTAGTTTTTTCAATGGCATCTATAGAAATATAGTAAAAGGGGACATGACTCTCTTGTGTCTTGTATGAATTGTTTTTTTACACGTTAAGTTTGTTCTGCCGAACAAGGAATCCACACCTTGTTATCCCGAAATTTTCAAGATTGAGTATCTTTTGTCTCACCTGCTTTGAAACTCCCGCTTCTTCCACCCACGCCGCGCCTTGTTATCCCAAAATTTGGACGCGCGCGAGAACTCCCTCCTCATCCGAAATAACTCCCACAGCCCAGACACGCGAATCCCCCTTCTACCCCTCAGCCAGAAATGAAGCTCCACGTCATGGTGTCAAAACCGGTGGGGGTACGCTGGTAACTTATCCTACATTTCGGACAAGCGCGTCCCTAAGCTTGGCTCCCCCTCCCCCTTCTCGCCCCCCATTCGTACACCAAGGCCGCCAAAACCCATGAAACCCCACGCTCCTCCGTCGGCCTCCCGACTGCCGCCCAGCCGGAGACTCTTCCCTGACTACGTCGTCCACCGCAACAGCTCGCCGTCCCTCATCCACCGCACTGGATGAGGATCCGTTGTCGATCTCGTCGTCTCGCCGGATCAGCCGCCCCGTCCTCCACCTCCAAGGAGCCGCCCCAATGTTTGCCTCGTCTATCGCGCCACCTCAATCCCCACAGCGCTGTCTTGACCTGCCCCACTGGAACCGCAGCACCCTCACCAATTCCTCCGATGAAGCCGAGGCCAACTCGGCGCCACCAAGGAGGTTCTGCACTCACCGCTGCATTTTATCTTTTATTCGATCTCACGGGGCTGCTGGTGCTCGATACCGAGCATACATGGCGGGTCTCCATCGACGGTGCCATCGCCGGCCACATCATCCATGGCGTCTCTCCCTCACATCATTGCTTCCTCAGCGGCGACTTCCACAACGACACTAGCTGCAGCTGCTCTGGCTCTCACTCGCGCTGCGGCTCTATTCTTGCTGTCAATCGTGCTGCTGCACTGCTCCTGCTTTTGTTCGTGCTGCTGCTCTGCTCTTGCTCTCGCTTGCACTGCTGCTGCTGCTGCTGCACGACCTCTCGCAGCTATAGGAGTTGCTGCTTTAGCACTCGCTTGCGGTGCTACTGCACGACTTGCTCTCTGCTAGTGCATTCCCTACTCGAGCGTCTGCTGATTTAGATCACTGCTTCTCTGCTACTAGTGCTCGAACGCCCTAAACATCTATTGCAATGCTCTGTTACTAGTTCAATCAGTTTCGACAGTAAAATTCAGTTTCGACTGTGAAGTTCATTTTCTTCAGTTAAGTTCAGAGTGAACAGTGTTTACAGCGTCTGTCAGAGCGGCCGTGGCGCGGCTGATGCGTTTTACATCTAGCACTTTTTGGTGATGTATTTTACATCATCTATTGCAGATGATATTAGGGTCCCACTTCAGATTAACATTGTCTGTCTTGTCATGCTTCAGCCTCATCGCCGTACACCTTAGCGGAGCTGCTCCAACGACGGAACCGTCCATCACATCAGAATAGTACCCTCGGCGCCGTTTCCAGAGGCCTCGGATCATATTCCCCGCCTTCGACAGTCACACCAGCATCATCACCATCCTCCATGTCCAACCCAATGATGCCGAGGTCCACAAGGCTATGCCAAAGAGGTTGTACACTCGTCGTATCACTTTGTTTCTCCATTCCTCTGTTCTTCCAATTCATGTGAGCCAAACACCCAGGTTGACTGAAATCCTATGTTTCCAAATGCTCGGTTTTGCACGTGCATTCCTATCCTATTCCTGTGTTTTTCCTGTCCCTGCGTTTATAGAATCCTCCAATTCTAAGGAGCCCTTACAGATTTACTTCATTTTCAGATTGGCGTCAAAGAAAACTCTGTGTGTTATGTCCTGCTCCTGCCGTGCCGTCATCCACCCCACCTGAGGTGCACCATCGACAGAAGCGTTCACTACAGCAGAGACCCCCCTGCAGACTTTCTTTCGCCGCCTCAGATCATCTTCCCCGTTGCTGGCAGCCACGCCAACTGCATTACCATCATCGACTGAGCAGATGAACCTGAGGACTACACAGTTCCGGAAGAGAGGTCGCAGTCTTTCGTGTTTGCTTACGTTATACATCAGTTATTATTACCTGCAACTTTATCGTTCAATCTTGAGTTTTGAATTGCCCATGGGTCTCATATCGAGCCAGCAACGAATAGTATCTGTCTACTATCTGGTTCCTCTAGGGTCTTCTATGTGGTTCATGTTGGGTGGGCAACAAACAATAGATGATCCATTGTCTATCTTTTTAAACTAAATCTATAATCTACCTGCTATCATTAGTTTTGGATCCATCCACTCATTTGCTACCATCAGTCTTGATTTTTGCATGCACCCCTTAGGCCTTACAAAATCTAACTATTTTTTTATTGTGCATGTCAGATATTGTACACAATCGTACTGAACATGTAGAGAAAAAGAGAAGACCGTTGCGTGCGAATATAATGTCATGCAGACGCCGCTCCATGGTGGGCGAAGTGCCCCCCCCCTCCTGCACTTCCAGATTGTATTCCAGAGGAAGATAATTGTTTAGATGGAGATTCAGAAGGAGTCGACCACACCTGTTTACCACCTGAGGTGTTTGCTCTAACCTGGCATGCTGATGTTGGTCATATCATGCATATGGCGCCTTACATTGCTTACATTATACATCTTATATGTCATCAGCTTAGTTTAGATTTGCTTTGTGTGAATGCCACCTGCTTGGTTTCTATATCATACTCCCACCATTCCTAAATATTTGTCTTTTTAGAGATTTCAACAAGCGACTACATACGGAACAAAATGAGTGAATCTACACTCTAAAATATGTCTATATACATCCATATGTGGTAGTCCATTTGAAATCTCTAAAAAGACAAATATTTAGGAACAGAGGGAGTATATGGGAATTATGCAATGCCATCTTCTTTAGCCAGGCATCATATACGTGAATCATGCATTGCCATCCTGTTTAGCCAGTCATCGTATATGTGAATTCTATCGTGCCATATTTTTTTCCATAATGTATTCCATTTGTCAACAATGTTTATACATTCATCTACTCTTCTTGTGCATCAGCCATTTGAGTCGGTCATGGGAAAATCTGGAGTGAGAACAAGGTCTTCTAAGCAGTCAGTGCTACCTGTCGATGCAGATTTCTTGCTGGTTACAGATAGCTCCTCAGAGGAGGATTCAGAGAGAGATGACTAGTCGTATCCCCCCCACCCGAGGTGCATGCTCTAACTTGGCTGGGTTATATTGCTCATATCATGCATATGGTATCCGGTGTGGTGTGAATTTTGCATGGCCTATTGAGCCATCCCTCCAATACAGTTCCGCGCCCTGTGGTGGGCTTTGTCTTCTTCATGATTGGATCAGGTGACCGACGAGGGTACACCCTTTTTGTTCGGACAAGGGGTTTAGTGAGAGCCAGTGGGTCCCAAGAGGCTGCCTGGGTTTTCCAGGAGCTTTCTATTGTGCAATAATTTTGTACAATGGCTGCCAAGTCAGCAAAGTGTGATATGTGATGGCGTCTTATGGCGTTTAGAATTCCCTTGTCCGTGCAATTTCTTCAAAAGAACGAGATTGCGTCTTCCTCGCGACATTCCTTGACCTTGTTCATTACAAGGAGGAATCTGGCCCAAAAGTAATATACTGTCTCTTGGGGCTGTTGTCTAATATGGGACAGACCGCTTGCATCTGGGCGGGTGGGTGGATTTAAATCCGAATCCTGACCCGGTCTAAGACCCAGAGCTTGAAGGGTTTCCGAATTTAACAATCCGGCTTCCGGGAAGTTACCCAACTTTTCGGAGCCGCAGTTCGGTTCTAAGTCCGGGACTTGGGGCACGTCTTCCCACGAACGGGTATCTGGCTCGGTGAGCTCAGTAATCCGGACATAGTCCATCCTCAGTATGGGAGGAGAGTTATTGCTTGGCTCCTCGACCACCGCTATCTGATGGGTGACTGGAGGGGAATTAATCTCCCTCTGATCGGGTTTAAGCCCAATCTAGTCATGGTCCGTGGCGACTCCCAGGGCGGCGATGCAATCTAAAAGCTTGTTCAAAGACGATAGCTCCATCGGATCCATCTGCTCGGCAAGTTCCGAGCTGACGCGGAGGCGATTCTTGATGACCCCAAAGGTCATCGTGGGCTCGACAGCTGTGCGGGCGGTCATGATGAAACCGCCCAACCGGAGGGTTTGGCCCGAGGCCAGGGTTCCCTCGGAGATGATGTTGTCCTTGATAACAAGGCGAGCCATCAACCTTATTTTCGATGTCACAGTGGAACTCTCAATGAAAGCACCAATGTCGGTGTAAAAACTGGCAGATCTCAGGTAGGGGGTCCCGAACTGTGCATCTAAGGCTAATGGTAATAGGAGGCGGGGGACACAATGTTTACCCAGGTTAGGGCCCTCTCTATGGAGGTAATACCCTACTTCCTACTAGATTGATCTTGATGATATGAGTATTACAAGAGTTGATCTACCACGAGATCAATGAGGCTAACCCTAGAAGCTAGCCTATGATTATGATTGTTCTGGTCCTACAGACTAAACCCTCCGGTTTCTATAGAGACGCCGGAGGGGGTTAGGGTTACATCAGGTCGGTTACAGAGAAAGGAATCTACATATCCGAATCACCAAGCTTGCCTTCCATGCAAAGGAGTGTCCCACGCGGACACGGGACGAAGTCTTCTATCTTGTATCTTCATAGTCCAACAGTCTGGCCAAAGTATATAGTCTGACTGTCCGAGGACCCCTTAATCCAGGACTCCCTCAAACGGCAAGGCCTGTTGCCGGGCGACATCATTTATCTTAAAAATAACAAGGATTTATTCCTTGGCATGGGCCACGCTCACACACAAAGAACCCGGCAAGCACCATTTTTCATTAATACGTCCCATACATGTACAGTTTGTACAGAATGTAAACATGAGCAAGGGGATTACATGTTTTAAATTTGACTAAGGCCCGTAGGCTTACAAACTAAAAAGAGATTAGATGCTCATAATCCCTTTCTTGTCCCTCTCCTGAGGAAACGAAACAAGAGAGCAGGAGGGCAAAAGGAGCGCCTAGGCGAGGTACGAGCAGCAGAAAGCACCAACAGAACGTATCAACGGCCGCCCAAGAGAGGGCTGGTGATGATGGGGCCGGGAGAAGAGCTGGAATATGAGGCAACGGGCCGCCAATACACTACGAAGGTGTCGATGCCATCATACTCCGACTTGACGGCCCGCCACCCGCCTTATTCGCCTTCTCCGGTCTTCCCACGCCAGCCGCTCAAGGAGGCGACCCCAGGAAGTTCAAGGAGCTGGCCCCACCCCTGGCAAATTGCTCTGCCAGGAGGAAGGGCCAGGTGTAGATGTTGCCGCTGCTAGCGCCGCCCGGGGACGATGCATCCGGCGCCTAGTCGACCTGTTATCCTCTCGCCTGACGCCCTTGTCGTCGCTGTCGCTGTCCTCCTCATCACTCCCGCTCGAGGAAGAGTCTTCATCATCAGAGGAGCTCTCCACACAGCACTTTAGGCGAGTTCCAAAGTCTCCAAAGACCTTGACGGAGAGCTGGTCATTCTCCATTAGTTTGAAATAGAGAATGAGTCCCACCGTCAAGCCGTGGATACGAGCGAAGGTCTTCCATCCGCGACGAAGACATGAGGGGCTGGGAAGTCGCTGCTATTCCCGCAGCCCCTCATATGCAATCTCAGAGTCTGTGGCGGGTCGAGCTCCATCTCCCGAGCAAATGGAGTAGGGAGACAAAGAAGACGACGTGCTGGCCGGTGCAGCCTGATGAAGAATTTGCGGTGCTGGTCACCGGCGTGGCCCTCCATTGGGGGAGGGACTGCCGACGGAGGCAAGCCCGATGCCCTACCCCGTCCTCGTCTTCCCCGAGCACCACGGCGATCGGCTTCGTCCCCTCCCCCTTCCCCTCATGGCCGGCTCCGCCGCCACAAACTCTTTGGAAGGAGAGGCACATTGTCGGGCAGAGACCCTCGTCACCACCATCAAAGCACCGGCGCGCCCTCTCACCATAGCGGAAGGAAGAAAGAAGCCAAGGTGGGAGGAGGTGGATGGCGAAAGATTGAGGGGTGCCGTCCCTCCCCCTCCCCTCCTTATAAAGGGGCGGGATCGGGGCTCGGCCGCCTCTCTCAACAAATCCAGCTCATTAAGGTGGCAGCAGGCGAGGCCGCGACCTTCCTCCTCGCCCAATTGAAGGCGCGTGGGTATCGGCCCGCATGCGCGCGCACACCTTCCCATATTCCATGCGCCTGCCACCTACCCCTCGTCGTGCATGCGGCGTACGTGGCGCAAGGGGCGGGCGTAGTGGGACACATGGAACGATGGTTCCAAGGCAAAGAAAGTAAATGAGCAGCGGCCCTGCGGTCTTAAAAGGACAAGCAAGCCGCCTCTTTACTATTCACCACAAGATGACGCACGCATGCTTTGGTCATCCCCGCGCACGATCCCCACGTCATGCATTAAACGTGAGTTGTGGGGAAGCGCAGCGGACGAAAGAGTTACTACGATAAAAAACGGCCCTGCCTTCCCGCGCACCGTTCTGGGCCTAGCCCAACAACGTGTTGCACTTATGTGCGGCCCAGGCCCGGGGGCTCCTGTCGGTGTACAAAAATAGGGGCACTCCTTTTGTACCCCTTTACTTGTGCACGGGCAGTCAGAGCCACGCCCACGACCACAGTTAGCAGGGCAAAGGAGGGAAGCCGAGGCCGCAAGATGATCAAGGTGACGCCAAGACCAGAAGCACAAAGAGCAAGGAGGCAAGGTGGATTCCCCCGGAAATACCCTTGCCGGGGCAGCCTCCACGGCCCCGGCAAGAGCCTTGCCGGGGCAACTTGCCCAACACCAGTGGAGCGCGCCACCCTTGAGCCCCAGGGGTTCCCAACGCCATCAACTACATTGGAACCAGGGCTCGGGAGGCACCTCTATGGTGGCATGCAGATCTTTGTGAAGATCATAAACACACAAGATCATATGAGGATCAGAAGATGACAATCCTCAGCAAGATTCTTGCCGAGGAAATCTACGAGACCTCCGGTCCTTGCCGGGGACGACCATGGTGCCACGGCAAGAGCCTTGTCGGGGCCTCGGCAAGGCCCTTGCCGAGGACATCCGCGGGGCCATAGCCAGGCCCACATCCACCAAGACTCCACCACCATTCCCATGCAGCTGCCACCCCACCAACTAGGCAGGCACCTGCGTATCGACGTAAGGCCTCCAAGCCAACTCAGCAAGCGCTTACATGGTGTCATGCAGATCTTCGTGAAGATCCTACCACCGTGCCAACTTAGCGGCCTGCCAGGCTACATGGCACTACACGCCTCGTTGGCCTGGACGCGTGTCGACACAAGGCAGAGCGGCGACGGACAGGACGGGCCTTGTTTCCGCCCCCGATAAAGTAAGAGGACACCTAAGGGGCGCATTAAATGCATCTTGTCCCATAATGACTATCGATAAGCTTAGCTACTGTACACCTTTCCACCTCCTGTGTGCCACTTTGGTGATCCCCTTGACTATAAAAGGAGGCCCGAGGCATACTGGAGAGGGATTCAGACCCTTGGAGAAGTTACGCATCATAGCTAGTTCAAGAACTCCAAGAACACTCAAATAGACACTAAAGCAGGGCTAGGGTATTACACATCCTCGCGGCCTGAACCTGGGTAAACGATCCTTGTGCTTGCTGACTACTGATCCCGCTCTTTTCACAACCTCGCGCCCGCCGAACTGTAGTAGGGATTCCTGTGATCCCATAGGTGTCGTTTTCCACCGACAGAAGGGGAGGCCCGAGGCATACTAGAGAGGGATTCAGACCCTTGGACAAGTTGCGCATCGTAGCTAGGTCAAGAACTCCAAGAACACTCAAATAGACACTAAAGCAGGACCAGGGTATTACGCATTCTCGCGGCCCAAACCTGGGTGAATGATCCTTGTGCTTGCTGACTGCTGATCCCGCTCTTTTCACAACCTCGCGTCAACCGAACCGTAGTAGGGATTCCTGTGATCCCATAGGTGTCATTTTCCACTGACATCTTTGACGACCACGGTGCCACGGCAAGGGCCTTTCCAGGGCTAGTCATTACAGGACAAGATGCATTTAATGTGCCCCTTAGGTGTCCTCTTACTTTATCAGGGACGAAAATGAGGCCCGTCCCGTTCGTCGCCGCTCCGCCTTGTGTCAACACGCGTCCAGGCCAACGAGGCGTTATCATGGTTTTATGTGAGATAGGTGCTAGCGTGAGTGCTACTCCTTTTTCCTTATATTAAGAAATTATGAATGATATAGCACCTGCTGAAATAGAAGACATAGATGTTACTATTAAGCTTGCTAATAGAGACACTATATCACCAATTAGGATTGTTAGAGATGTTGAAGTCTTGTGTGGGAAAATAAAATACCCTACTAATTTTCTTGTTCTTGGTTCCTCACAAGATGAGTTTTGTCCCATTATCTTTGGTAGACCTTTCTTGAACACCGTTAATGCTAAAATAGATTGTGAGAAACAAATTGTCGGTGTTAGCTTTGGTGATGAATCTCACGAGTTTAAGTTCTCTAAGTTTAGTAGAAAACCTCATAAGAAAGATTTGCCTAGTAAGGATGAAATTATTGGTCTTGCTTCTATTGCTGTACCTCCTACTAATCCCTTAGAACAATATTTGCTAGATCATGAAAATGATTTGCATACGCATGAAAGAAATGAAATAGATAGAATCTTGTTCGAACAATAATCTCTACTTAAACACAATTTGCCTATTGAAACTCTAGGAGGTCCTCCTCCACCTAAAGGCGATCCCGTGTTCGAATTAAAACAATTGCCAGACACTTTGAAATATGCTTATCTTGATGAGAAAAAGATATATCCTTTTATTATTAGTGCTAACCTTTTAGAAGATGAAGACGAAAGATTATTGAAAGTTCTAAGGAAGCACCGGGTATACTCTTGATGATCTTAAGGGCATTAGTCCCACTCTATGTCAGCACAAGATTAATATGGAACCAGATGCTAAACCCATTGTTGATCACCAACGTCGGTTAAACCCGAAAATGAAAGAAGTGGTAAGAACAAAAATATTGAAACTTCTGGAAGCTTGTATAATCTATCCTATAGCTGATAGTAGATGGGTAAGTCCTGTTCATTGTGTCCCTAAGAAGGGAGGTATTACTGTTGTTCCAAATGATAAGAATGAACTCATTCCACAAATAATTGTCACAGGCTATAGAATGGTAATTGATTTTAGAAAATTAAACAAAGCAACAATAAAAGATCATTACCCTCTGCCTTTTATTGATCAAATGCTAGAAAGATTATCTAAGCATCACACATTTTTGCTTCTTTGATGGATATTATGCTTTTTCACAAATACCTATTTCTCAACCTGATCAAGAAAAGACCACTTTTACTTGTCCTTTTGGAACTTATGCTTATAGACGTATGCCTTTTGGTTTATGCAATGCACTTGCTACCTTTCAAAGATGTATGACTGCTATATTCTCTGATTTTTGTGAAAAGATTGTTGAGGTTTTGATGGATGACTTTTCTGTTTCTGGGAAGTCTTTTGATGATTGTTTACAATCTTGATCGATTTTTGCAGAGATGTGAGGAAACAAATCTTGTCTTGAATTGGGAGAAGTGACACTTTATGGTTAATGAAGGTATTGTTTTGGGCCATAAAATTTCTAAAATAGGTATTGAAGTGGACAAGACCAAGGTTGATGCAATTGAGAAAATGACATGTCCTAAAGATATCAAAGGTATTCGTAGTTTCCTTGGTCATGCTAGTTTCTATAGGATATTTATCAAAGACTTTTCTAAAATTTCTAGGCCTCTTACAAATCTTTTGCAAAAGGATATCCCTTTTGTTTTTATGATGATTTTTTGGAAGCCTTTGAAACACTAAAGAAATCCTTAATTTCTGCACCTATTGTTCAACCACCTGATTGGAACTTGCCTTTTGAAATTATGTGTGATGCTAGTGACTATGCTCTTGGTGCTGTTCTAGGACAAAGAGTTGATAAGAAATTAAATTTTATCCACTATGCTAGTAAAACTCTAGACAGTGCTCAACAAAATTATGCTACTACTGAAAAAGAATTCTTAGCAGTGATGTTTGCTTGTGATAAATTTAGATCCTATATTGTTGATTCCAAAGTGACTGTTCACACTAATCATGCTGCTATAAAATATCTTATGGAAAAGAAAGATGCTAAGCCTAGACTCATTAGGTGGGTTCTTCTACTACAAGAATTTGATTTGCATATCACTGTTAGAAAAGGAGCAGAGAACCCCGTAGCTGATAACTTGTCTAGGCTTGAAAACATTCTTGATGACCCACAACCTATTAATGATAGCTTTCCTGATGAATAGTTAGCTATAATAAGTGTTTCTAATAGTATACCTTGGTATGCTGACTATGCTAATTATATTGTTGCTAAATACATACCACCTAGCTTCACTTACCAACAAAAGAAAAAAATTCTTCTATGATTTAAGATATTACTTTTTGGATGACCCACATCTTTATAAAGGAGTAGATGGTATGATTAGACGTTGTGTACCTAAGCATGAATGGGAACCAATCCTATAGAAATGTCACTCCGAAGCTTATGGAGGACATCATGCGGGAGACATAACCGCTCATAAGGTATTGCAATCTGGGTTTTATCAGCATACTCTCTTCAAGGATGCCCGTAAGTTTGTCTTATCTTGTGATGAATGTCAAAGAATAGGTAATATCGGTAAGCATCAAGAAATGCCTATGAATTATTCACTAGCTGTTGAACCATTTGATGTTTGGGGATTTGATTTCATGGGACCTTTTCCTTCCTCTAATGGGTATACTCATATCTTTGTTGCTGTTGATTATGTTACTAAGTGGGTAGAAGCTATTCCAACTAGTAGTGATGATCACAACACCTCTATTAAAATGCTTAAGGAAGTTATTTTCCCAAGGTTTGGAGTCCCTAGATACTTAATGACTGATGGTGGTTCACACTTTATTCATGATGCTTTCTGTAAAATGCTTGCTAAGTATGATGTTAACCATAGAATTACATCACCCTATCATCCCTAGTCTAGTGGTCAAGTTGAACTTAGCAATAGAGAAATAAAACTGATTTTGCAAAAGACTGTCAATAGGTCCCGAAAGAATTGGTCTAAGAAATTATATGATGCACTTTGGGCTTATAGAACAACATATAAAAATCCTATGGGTATGTCTCCCTATAAAATGGTTTATTGAAAAGCTTGTCATTTGCCTCTTGAGTTAGAACATAAAGCATATTGGAAAATTAAAGAACTCAACTATGATTTCAAACTTGCTGGTGAAAATAGGTTATTTGATATTACTCATTAGATGAATGGAGAAGCCAAGCTTATGAAAATGCAAAGTTATTCAAAGAAAAATTTAAAAGATGGCATGATAAAAGAATCCAAAAGCGCGAGATCAAAGTTGGAGAATATGTTCTTTTGTACAACTCTCGTTTCAGATTCTTTGCAGGAAGACTCCTCTTCAAATGGGAAGGACCCAATGTTATCAAGGAGGTTTATCGATTCGGAGCTATCCAAATAAATAATGCCGAAGGTACTAACCCGAAGGTTGTCAATGGGCAACGAATAAAACATTATATCTCAGGTACGCCCATTAATGTTGAAAGCAATATTATCCAAACTATGACACCGGAAGAACACATACAAGAAACCTTCCAGAACACTCCAAAATCATGAAAAAGAGGAGGTACGTGATAAGTAAAAGAACTCCAAAAAATCCGCAAAAATATTTTTTTGTCATTTTTGGAATATTTAGAAAATTAGGAAAATAAGAAACTATCAGGAAGGTGACCCTGGCGGGCACAAGACATCAGGGTGCGCCTGGCTTGCCAGGCGTGCCCACCCGGGGTACCTTCTGGACTCCGTTTTCTTCCATTTGCTTCTTTCCCAAGATAAAATAAATCTTTATATACCCACCAAACCTGTTAACCTTCGTATCGCGGAGAAATCTCATGTTTCCTTTTTGTTGCTGTTTTCTGTCAGATCCGTTAAGGCATGCATCATGTATTCCCCCTCTTCCAACAACAGAGAAGACGATGTAGGGTTGCTGCAGGAGGAGTTAGAGGAGGAGAGAATTCAGGAGATTGCCATAGAGGAAGATGAAGGGAATTCCCTTGGAGTTTACCCTACGGTTTCCGAGAGAGGCACACTAGCTGGCATCTCTACCCGTCCTAATCTTCATCAAGCCATGAGATCATCAAACAATCAAGAGAGCTCTGAAGTACAATAAGAACTTCCTTCCAAGAGGCCTTTACACAGGTTACATCATAACAATTTTCACAATTTGATTCATAACTATGGGTTCGAAAACACTCCTTGTGTGCATATACCGTCCAACTGGGACATATCTCGTCCAAGAGAAAGTGATGCAGGAACAAACTCTTGGGGTCCGAAAAATAAGCATATCAATGCAGAAGTAAAGAAGAACACTGAGTTGCTTCACCAAGTTCTTTGGGAGATTCACAGTTTAAGAGAGGCATTCGGAGATATATTGGACAAGGTCTCTACTACTTCATCACCACCACCTCCTTCTTCACCACCAAGAAAATTGAGTATCGGGTATGGGCACTCCCCTTGGCTTTCGCCAAGATTGGTGGAGGTGCCCCTGTATCGTATCACCTCCTCCATATTTTGCCTTTACTTTTCTTAGATCGACCCATAGTTATCTGTTGCTTTAGATGAAGAAAAGTTTAGTTCGATCCTTTCTTTTTGAGAGTTTTCTTAGTGATCTATCCTTGTAATTGTGTGCGAGATATATAATAAAGTTTAGTTTGAGTTTTGCTTCTTTTACTTTCATGTTTCAATAAAAGAAAGGAAATAAATGAAAAAGATCATATGGTAATCTTATGGTGAGTAATGACATCACATAAGGAAAAGTATAAGTAGAAATTTTTTATTGTAGATTGACAAACATAACATTGGTCAATGATGCAACTCATGAAAGAATTAATAACGGAAGAGAAGATTCAATGCAAATACACTATCCTGGAAATCTTTTGTGATTGTGAGCACCCATCAAAATATTATATGCCAAAATTGTTGACGTTGGACAAGGAAGACAACATAATGATTTATGTTTGTTCATATTCACATAGAAGTTATATTGTCATATATCCTTCAACATGTGGTGTTTGCCCCTATCTTCGCTAGCCAAAAATTCCGCACCAAGTAGAGATACTACTTGTGCATCCAAAACCCCTTAAACCCAAATCTTGTTTTGAGAGTCCACCATACCTACCTATGGATTGAGTAAGATCCTTCAAGTAAGTTGTCATCGGTGCAATAAGGTAATAAAAATTACTTCTAAAAGTGTTAGATCAATTAGTGTAAGAGAAAATTGAGCATTGTACGAACTTGTGATGGCGAAGAATAAAAGTGAGAGGAAGCATAATAAAGGTTGCCATCATAAGGGGCAATATAATGTGACGTTCTCTTGCACTAAGGGGTTGATCATACAAACAAAAAGCGCATGGCAATCTCTGCTTCCCTCTGCGAAGGGCCTATCTTTTACTTTTATGTATTTACTTTCATGCAAGAGTCAAAGTTCTTCTCTCTATTCCTTTTATTTTCTCTTTTGGCAAGCATCATGTGGTGAGGAAAGCTCTAGGCACATATATCTGATTGAATATGGATAGTATGAGTTATTATTGTTGACATCACCGTTGAGGTGAGTACGTTGGGAGGCGAAACTATAAGCCCCTGTCTTTATATGTGTTTGGTTGAAATGTTTTGCTCATGTGTACGTGGTGAGTGTTAGCAATCATAGAAGACTATATGATGGTTGAGTATGTGGACTTGC
This sequence comes from Triticum dicoccoides, assembly GCF_002162155.2. Lineage (NCBI taxonomy): Eukaryota > Viridiplantae > Streptophyta > Magnoliopsida > Poales > Poaceae > Triticum > Triticum dicoccoides. Next base: position 607,323,723 of record NC_041391.1, on the reverse strand, counting down.
CTAAATGCTCCGATACGTGACCCTTCCTGAAAAGATGATGAATTGTAGTTGCAAAGTTGACTAAGAACACAGTTTATTGGTTTCCAATAGAGTCTATGCTTGATACTTCGATGTTGTGATGAATTGTTACTTGTTCATGAGAAGTCTATGATAAAAGTTCTATGATAAACGTTTTGTGTTAAAGTTTATTGCTGTCATAATAAGTTACATGATGCTTCTATGTCTGTATTTTGTTTTTATCGACACCTCTCTCTCTAAGCATGTGGACATGTTTTGATTTCAGTTTTCGCTTGAGGACAAGCGAGGTCTAAGCTTGGGGGAGTTGATACGTCCATTTTTCATCATGGTATTTATGTTGTTTTATTGCGTAATAATGCTTTTTGGAGTAATTCTAATGCATTTTCCCTCATAATATGCAAGGTACACACAAAGGGGGGAATTCCGGCAGCTGGAAATCTGAACCTGAAAAAGCTAAGTCAGGCTACCTATTCTGCACAACTCCAAATGATCTGAAACTTTATGAGGATTTTTTATGGAATAAATGAGGATTTTTGGAGCAAATAAGTACCAGAGGGGGCCCACCAGGTGGGTATAACCCACCTGGGCGCGCCAGGAAGCCCAAGCGCGCCCTGGTGGGTTATGCTCACCTCGGCCCACCTCCGGTGCTCCTCTTCTGGTACATATGTCATTTTGATGTAGAAAAAAAATAAGGAGAGGACTTTCGGGACGAAGCGCCGCCATCTCGAGGTGGAACCTGGGCTGGAGCACTTTTTCCCTCCAGCGGAGCGATTCCACCAGGGGAACTTCCCTCCAGGAGGGGGAAATCGTCGTCATAATCATCACCAACAACTCTCCCATCCTGTGGAGTGCAATCTCCATCAACATCTTCAACAACACCATCTCCTCTCAAACCCTAGTTCATCTCTTGTGTTCAATCTTTGTACCGGAACTATAGATTGGTGCTTGTGGGTGACTAGTATGTTGATTACATCTTGTAGTTGATTACTATATGGTTTATTTGGTGGAAGATTATATGTTCAGATCCATTACGCTATTTAATTACCCTCTGATCTTGAGCATGATTATCATTTGTGAGTAGTTACTTTTGTTCTTGAGGTCACGGGAGAAATCATGTTGCAAGTAATCATGTGAACTTCATATGTCTTCGATACTTTTATGATATGTATGCTGTGATTCCCTTAGTGGTGTCATGTGAACGTCGACTACATGACACTTCACCATATTTGGGCCTAAGGGAATGCATTGTGGAGTAGTTATTAGATGATGGGTTGCGAGAGTGACAGAAGCTTAATCCCTAGTTTATGCGCTATTCCATAAGGGATCGATTGGATCCAAAAGTTTAATGCTATGGTTAGAATTTATTCTTAATACTTTCTCGTAGTTGCGGATGCTTGCATGGGGGTTAATCATAAGTAGGAGTTTTGTTCAAGTAAGAACAACACCTAAGCACCGGTCCACCCACATACCAAATTATCAAAGTAGCGAACACGAATTGAGCCAACATGATGAAAGTGACTAGATGAAATTTCCGTGTACCCTCAAGAACACTTTGCTTATCATAAGAGACCATTTTGGCATGTCATTTGCCTCAAAAGGATTGGGCAACCTTGCTGCAATTTTGTCACTACTGATAACCCACAAGTATAGGGGATCACAACAGTTTTAGAGGGTAAGTATTTAACCCAAATTTATAGATTTGACACGAGGGGAGCCAAAGAATATTTGAAGGTATTAACCACTGAGTTGTCAATTCAACCACACCTGGAGATTAATTACCTACAGCAAAGTGATTAGTAGCAAAGTAGTATGATAGTTTTGATGATAGCAACAGTAGTAACAGTAACAGTAATAGTGGTAGCAGTGATATTGTAGTAGTAGTGATAGCAGTAGTAACTTAGCAAGAACAAAATATGATAAATTCGTAGGCATTGGATCGGTGACTTGTTGGGTGATATTCATCATGTGACAGTTATAACCTAGGGCGATACGACACTAGCTCCAGTTCATCGATATAATGTAGGCATGTATTCCGTAAATAGGCATACATGCTTTATTAAAAGAACTTGCATGGCATCTTTTGTCCTACCCTCCCGTGGCAGCGAGGTCCATATTGGAAACTCAGGGATATTAAGGCCTCCTTTTAATAGAGAACCGGAACAAAGCATTAACACATAGTGAACACATGAACTCCCCAAACTACGGTCATCACCGAGAGTGGGCCCACTTGTTGTCACTCCGGGGTTGTCGGGTCATAACCGTAGTAGGTAACTATAACTTGCAAGATCAGATCTAAAACCTGAATATAATGATGAATTCATAAACGGCTCAGATCTGAGTTCATGGCACCCGGGCCCAAAGTGACAAGCATTAAGCATAGCAAAGTCATAACAACATCAATCTAAGAACATAGTGGATACTAGGGATCAGGCCCTAACAAAAATAACTCGATTACATGATGAATCTCATCCAACTCCTCATCAACTAGCGAGCCTACGAAGGAATTACTCACTCCCGGTGGGGAGGATCATGGAATTGGCGATGGAGATGGGTTGGTGATGATGAAGAACGAAGGCCCCCCTCTCCAGAGCCCCAAACGGTCTCCAGATCTGCCCTCCCAAGGAAGAACATGGCTTGACGACGGCTCCATCTCGTGGATTGCGATAATTCTTTCTCCTTGATTTTTTCCTGGAAATATGGGATTTTATAGTATTAGGGGGGTCGTCTACGGGGCCACCAGGTGGGTACAACCCACCTGGGCGCGCCAGGAGAGGGGGGCGCGCCGTGGTGGGTTGTGCCCACCCAGGTGCCCCTCTCCTGCAGGTCTTGGCTTCAGAAATTTTTATTATTGATATAAAAAATCCTCGCAAAGTTTCGTTCCATTCCGAGAACTTTTATTTCTGCACAAAAACAACACCACGGTAGTTCTACTGAAAACAGCGTTAGTCCGGGGTTAGTTTCATTCAAATCATGCAAATGAGAGTCCAAAACAAGAGAAAAAGTGTGAGAAAAAGTAGATACATTGGAGACGTATCGACTTCCCTAAGCTTAAACCTTTGCTTGTCCTCAAGCAATTCAGTTGATAAAATGAAAGTGAGAAAGAAAAACTTTTACGAACTCTTCTGCTCTTGTTTGCATAAATAAGCTTAAACAACACCCATGTTTTCAACAAACATTATAACTAACCATGTCAACAATAATATTTAAAGATTATAATGACTCATATCAATGACATAATCAGCTAGCAAGCAATAATAGAATATCTCAAACAGCAACACGTTGTCAAAACAACCATGATATAATATGACAATAGTGGTATGTCGCTAGCCCTTTCCGAGACCGCAAAACTTAAATGCAGAGCACCTCCAAAGTTCAAGCAGTGACTAAACATTGTAATTCATGGTACATGATGCACCCAACATTAGCTACACATAATGCATAAATCATGACAGCTGTGCTCTACTCAGTTTCTGGAGCTTGTTTTAGAAGGTGGTGACACAACATAAAAGTAAATAGATAGTCCCTTCGCAGAGGGGAGGAGTGATTTGCAGAGGTGCCAGAGCTCAATTTTTAAAACAGAGATAAATGATATTTTGAGACATGCACCCTTCTTATTCAATTCACGACCATCAATTATCAATATCTTCCATGCTAAGCACGCTATAGTGGTGGTTCCCAAGTGATAAAAAGTAAAGGTTTACTCCCCCTCCACCATCAATCACACTCCACGGCTTGTCCGAAACAATGGGTGCCGTCCATACCAACATCAGTCCCGGGGGAGTTTTGTTTAATTATTTGCATTTTTTAGTTCGGGACTGGGAATCCCTATTACCGCCCATTTTCTCGTGCAATGGCGAGTGAATAAACACTCGACCTGAGAATAACCCACTTAACATGGAAGATACCGACCACCTCCTGTCGTTCCATGGATGATCCAAGCACACAAAAAGGATATTTTTTAGAAGTTTTTAGACGTGGCACATGCAAATTTACTTAAGACAGCAGGGTAATACCGCATATAGGTAGGTATGGTGGACTCATCTGGAATAACTTTGGGTTCAAGGTTTTTGATGTACAAGCAGAGTTCCCACTTAGTACAGGCGAAGGCTAGCAATTTAGATTGAGAAGTTGCCAGCTAGAGAGCAACAATGATCATAACCATGCATTATGCGTAAGTAACATTGGACACTAGCATGGGCAGGATATGGACACCATGAACATAAATATCATAGAGGCTATGTTGGTTTTGATTCAGCTACATGCATGAACATGTGCCAAGTCAAGCCACTCAAACATTCAGAGGAGGATACCATATCATCATACAACATTACAATCATTTTAACGCTATGTTGATATCCAAGATAAATCATTATCAACTCCCAGCTACTTATGCATGGCATGAGAAACTATAATCTCTAATTGTCATTGCAAACATGTTTAATCATAATGGGTTGAATCATGGATACTAGGCTAAACATATTTACAAAAACAAAACAAGTCGAGTTCATACCAGTTTCTCCCTGCCACGACTAGTTCATCGGATGTCGTCATTATTTCCTTTCACTTGCACGACCGAATGCTATAAAAATAATAATAGTGCAAGAGTGCCATGGACTAAGCTAGAATATGCAAGACATTTTATTCAACAGGAGAAGACAAGGTAAAGTGTGCTCTTATTAGTTCAACAATTATTCATATGAGAGCCACTCAACATTTTCATCGTGGTCTTCTCCTTAGTAAGACTCGAATAAAAAGAAAAGAAGTTCAGAGAAACACACTGAAATATTTTTGGAGTTTTTAATTTCGTAGAACAGGCAAATAAAAGGGAAAAGCAAAAATGAGAAAAACTATTTACACAGGAAAGCTCCCAACAAGCAAAAGAAGAACAAGGAAATGTTTTTGGATTTTCTTTTTAATACTTCTACTAAGCATGCAAAGAAAGTAAACTAGCTACCACTATTTTTTTGGTTTTTCCGAAGTTTTTCAAACACACAAGAAGAAAGTAGGAAAATAAATCTAAGCATGGATGATACAATGAAAAAGTGTGAACACCGACTAATGAAATATTTGGACATGAATGTAATGTCGGTGGAAACACGTACTCCCCGAAGCTTAGGCTTTTGGCCTAAGTTGGTAATCGATCAGTAGCCTGGATGGTAGTAGGGGTGCTGAGGAGCCGACATCCACTGATCCCACTGCTGAGGCTCCTCCTGTGCTACCTTCGCAGCAGCCTGCGCATTTTGGTAGGCAATGATGTCTATAGGCATAATCCTATATCCAGCCTGGCAACAAAATCAAACAAGGTAGGAGCAGGCAACAGAATAATATCACGAGTTCTTACACTGAAAACCAGGTTATAAGGAATGGGGATGTCAGGAGATTTTTTATCAGTGAAGTTGTGGTGATCCATGGCTGCTCGGTCTAGGTAAACCTTGGTCAGAGGGTAGTCATGAGGGCGTATCTCAACCTCAAAGTGAGCCTCCAAATGAGTAGCAAAAATCCTACCATGTATTTCACCCTGAGATTTATTAAGATGCAGGCGACGAGCCACAATAGCTCCCAAGCTATAAGTGTTGTCACCGTCCAGTGCCCGGCATAAAATAGCAAAGTCTAGTGCGCCGAGCGCGCCTACTTTCTTTCTAGTAAGCAGACACTTAGCAACAAATAAAGCAAAATAATGTACATTAGGAAAGTGTAAGCTACCAGCTGTGGTGACCGACACCCCTCTCTCATCTCCCACTGTCAAAGTGCGATAAAAATCCTCAAACCCAGCCGGCCTAGGCTCAGCCAAGCTCCCATCAGAAGGGATCATGCATATATTACAAAAATCAGTAAGTGGTATCTGATGGTTTTCAACATATAAATCAAAGCTCACTTCAGGAGGATTATTCCTAGGCAGGAAAGTAAAACTTTGAACAAAGATGTTTGTGAGGATTTGGTGCTGGTCACACTCATCTGTCATGAAGTCGGTGAGGCCGACATTAGAAATATATTGCATGAACTCCTCAAGAATTCCAGCCTCTTGTAGGAAAGGGGTGTGCGGCTGTCGGTGTTCTGGGAACGGGGGTCCCCAGACTTGCCTACCTGCGGCCTGCGGCGTGGCTCAAAGGGGGGCCCAGCACGGCCCATCTTCATCAACACAAGCTCCAGACCATCGCGAGGGGCCAAGCCTCGCGGGGCGGATGACAAGGAGCTTCCTCAGGCACGGCCTCGTCAGGCTAGCTCACGAGAAGGCGGAGAGTTCAAGGCGGGGTACCTCGCGAGGTGCCCATGACGCAAGACATGATGACCAAGGGCGTCAGCCGGGCGGCAGCCCGCGCAGTGTCCTTCTTTCCTCTTCGGTGCAAGGGGAGCAAGCGTAGGCGAGAGCATCAAGCAAAGGCATCCATTTCGGTGCAACAAGACCAAGACCAGTCCAACGGCAGGATGGAGGTCACCGTGGAGCCCAAGCCAGCGTCACCACCAGAGCCTTTGACAGGCGAGGACCAACTTTAGTCAGGATAAGTGTACTAAATGTTCCCCTTGAAAATGGCCAATTGTTGGCTCCCTTCCCGCTCAATATTTGGGAAGAGGCCCAGGGCCTTTGCCTATAAATAGGACTAGCCACCCACAAGGTAGAGGCATCTGGATAGGAATCTGGAGATAAGATAGGCATCTAGAATCAACCCCTCCAAAGTGACAACGCCACCACAAGAACAGACCCTCGCGAGGCTGTTCTTCCTTGTATTGTTCATCATCAGCCCAAGAGGCAATCCACCACACGACACACTAGAGTAGGGTATTACACCACAATGGTGGCCTGAACTAGTATAAACCCTGTGTCTCTTGTGTTGATCTTCTCGTAGTTAGATCCTAGCGATTCGGCGAGGAACAGGTAGGTAGAAGGCGAAACCTCCGCGCGCACCCCAGTGTTCGAACCTCAAGGGTCTGCCGGGACCCTAAATCCAACATTTGGCGCGCCAGGTAGGGGTGCGCCGGGATCCACCTTCTGCCGCCTCGCGTCCCATCACGTCATCATCACCATGTCCGGTGACCAAGCGGGCAACCCCGCCCCCTGGGCGGCTTGGCCCGCCCGCGCAGAGCCGCTCGCCCCGGGCGACCCAGCGCCCCAGGCAGCTTGCGGTCCGCAGCGCGCTGCGGGCCGTGGGCAACGCGGATAGACCCCGACAGCTCTCACACCGCGACAGACGCGGTCGGCAGCAAGAGCCTCCAACCACGCTGCGGCCACGGCGCCGTACACTCGTCGGGAGTAGGCGAACTCAAGGGTCGCGCTCATGGTGGCCCGAGAGCTGCTGCAGTGCAGGCTAATGGAAGGCGGCCGCGACGTGATGCTAGAGCGGGTGGCAGAGCTTCTGGGCTTCGCCGCCTCGGGGGCTCACCCCTTCTGCACTCAACTCCCATCTTAGGCCCAGAGCAGCCCGCACAGGGGCCCCACACGCGCCCGCGGGCTCAAAGGCTACCCCGACACCGATGAAGCCGTCAGCCTCGGGCCGGTGGCTGCACTGACTCCGCTCCCCGCCAGTGAGGAAGGACTCGTCGCAACCCACGGCCCTAGTGGGCTGCCGCGCTACCACCCCCAGGTTGGCACATCAAGCAGAGCTGCGTGGCGCGCGGAGCACTATGACGTGGCCTTCGGGGTGGCGGCCCCCAAAGAGTACGTGCCCCGCATGTTGGACCAAGGGCACCCGCGCGAGGGCGAATAAGGCTCGCTCCTCAGCCCGAGCTGGGGGGACGAAGCACCAGAAGCTGAGCTCTTCCAGGAGTCCCGGGACGGCCCCACCGGCCGCGCTGGAAGCAACGATTATCGGGTACCACTAATTCCTCAGGAGCAGACATACGCTAATCATGGGTCACAGGAAATGCAGGTCGCCACAGCAAGCAGCTGCCCCGCTCCCGCAGCCTCCTGCCCCTTAGCAGGAGGGCATCGAGGGCTGCAGGGGAGGGGCCGGGATCCGACATCACCACCGCGGCGTTCGGAGCAAGGCATTCCTAGGAGGTAGGCCCTCCGCTGGGGAGGCGCCTCAGGGCCTACCCCTGGCGGAGGACCCATGGTCGTTGGGGGAACCGCTGGCGACCGCTCTACCCCATCGGCGGCGTCCTGGTTTTCGGTCGTCGTTGATGGCACTAGAGTGTGGTGCAAGGTGGGGCCCTCGTCTGGCGATATGAAGCAAGGCCGGTACCTATGAAGAAGGCCTAGTGCCTGTGAAGCTCGCCACCCCGTGACACTCTCACGTAATAATGAGTGGGGCTGTACACGCCCCAGAGTCTCAGGGGTGCCAGCCTCAGGCCCCGGGGCTCCCTCCCACGCCCAGTGGTAGCACTTAGCTCCGCGCTAGTGCGAAGACGTCCAAGACTAGACTAGGTGCCGGACGCGGCCTTTTTCTGCCTTCGTTGCTTTCCCTTGGTTGTTGCTTTCCCCCGCTGGATTTAAGTTGGATTCGAATTCGAAGATTTGCATGTGTTCGGGGAAGGGGTGCTTAGTCTTGTTCGAGCAGTCTCTCGCGTTTTGGTTACAACCTCGCCTCAGCTGCCTCCCCTCGTGAGCCCCTCATGAGCCAGGTGTGGCCTAGCTTGCGTGCAGCCCAGACTGCCGCCGCCATATCCTCTCAGGAGGCTTTTTCATTGCAGATCCTACGGATTCGATCAAGGGGCATTCGAGACACCGCGGCCTCCTGCGTATTATCTCAAGACCCGCACGGGACAAAGGTAAACTAGCCATCCGGTTCTTCACCTAGCCAACCACTTGGCGCGGGCACATGGGCGATACATCACCCACTAGTACATTGAACATAAGCTTTACATGAGGGTCACCCCCTCCCAAAATGCTCTTACAATCGGCAAGTCGAAAGCCTGGGTTCTATTCATGTAGGGTAAGGAAACATGAGAAATGCGTGGCCAGTCGGATAAATCCCCCAATGCATCCTTCGGAGCACCACCCGAACTGTCGCTGGCGTCGCTGGCCTCGCCATCGCCCTCTGCATTGTCGCCGGCGGCGTCAGGGCCGTTCACCACGGCGCCCTCGTCGGCGGCCATGATCGCGTCATCATCGTCTGAAGCGAAGGCCCTGACAAGAGCGTCCACGTTGTCTTCCACCCAGTCCGCCAGGTCACCCCGGACGGCCTGGGGAACTGGGGCGATGGCGGCGTCAAAGTCTAAGTGAGGATCCATGTTCTGGAGATGGCTGAAGACACAAGATAAGGCGCGCCCGAGCAAGGCGCGGCTCTTTTCCTCCACCAACCTGTTAGCCCTGACCGACCGAGCCTCCAGCTGCGTCACGATGTCGGTGAAGAACTGAATGTTGCCGGCCTAGTTGGTTGCATGCGGCGCGCCAACAGCCGCCTCGCAAATGTTGCCCAAGGCCGTGTTGGCTCTCTCTCGGAGCGTGGTGAGCATGGGGGCGTGCACATGTTCCAGGAGCCGCCACTGGCGTATCTCATCCGCATTCTGGCGCGCAACGGCCTCAGCCTCGTCCAGCCGTTGGCGAAGAAGAAGCACCTCGACATGAGAAGTAGTCGACTCCCCCTGCGCCACTTCAAGTGCGGCCCGCAAGGCATCAACCTGCCGCATCGCTTCCTCCAGCTTGGTCCTCAGGGCGGTGGTCCTGCCTTCAGCCTTGGTCCGGATCAATGCCAGCCTCTCCTTGAACTCGCGCTCGAGGCTCGAGCATGCTGTTGCCACCCGACATCCGATCTCCTCCAAGACACGGGTTTCCCGTGCAGCCTCCTCTCGTGTCACCAAGCGCTCCCTTGTCTCCAGGCATTCGTACTCACGTGCGCGTTCGACAGCCTCCAGCGTCAGCGGTTCCTCACGCTTCTGGAGCTCCGCTGGGTCACCGGAAGTCACCTTCATCGACGCGAGGGCCGCCTCATGCAGCTCAACCTGCTCCTCCAGTAAGCGGCACGGGGCCAGGAGTTCCCGTGCCCGCTCTTCCGTCGCCTCTTGCCGCTGGTCAGCTTCCCGGGCTTCCTCGACGGCCTAGGAACGGGCCACCCGAGAGGCCGCCAGTGATGCCTTGGCCTCCTCATCGTCAAGATCGCGTTGGCGGCGCGTGAGGGCGACTACCACCTCTAGCTCGCGCCTCTCCGCAAGCAAGCGCAAGCCCTCGGCCTCAAGGCGTGCGTCTTCATCAGCAAGCTCCTCACCAAGCAGGCTCACCGCGTCAGCCGCCCTTCGAAGGAACCCTTGGCGAAGAGCGCAACGCTCCTGAGCGCGCTCAAGTACGTCTTCCACGCCGTCATCCGCCCCAAGCAATTGCCGGGGGGCACTTATTAGCGCTCCCCCTTCGGGCTGGGGGCTGGGGGCTGGCGCCCTTGAGGCGATCGGGCGCGCCTCGCCAGGAGCCCTGCCTGGGGCCAGTCCATCCCCAGGTGAAGAGCGCTGGGAGTACCCCAGCCAATCACTGTCCACGACCAGACGAGAAGCCCACGGCAGGCTGGCTGGGCCCCGAGAAGGCTCCCAAAGGAAGGTCACGAGGCACGCGGGGCCGCGTTGCGCCTTGGGGCGATTCGTCTCTTCGACCGACCTCACCACAAGGGCTCTACTGCTCGAAGCGACCCGAGACGGTGGAGAAGGCGGAAGCAGGGGGGATGGCTCCTCAGTCATCTCCGTGAGCTCGGGAGGATGGGCCCTGTGGAGCAAGGTTCAGGAAGGGCAGCAGAAGAATCTGGAGCTGGGAAGGGAGAAGGCTTACTCATCGATGGTGAAGTACTTTCTATGCTTCAGCAAGCGGCAAGGGTAATCGTCGCCCAGGGCCTCCCTTCTCTTCCAAAGGGCCTCAAAGTCCACACAGAAGCGGCCCAAGAGTTGAGCGCAGGGGTCAGCCTGCGACGAGGAGGGAACGTCAAGACGACCCGCGTCAGGGGTGTCTGCCTGATGCGCACCTCCGGTCGCCTCGCCAAGAAAAGCGGCCAGGGCCTCGGAGGCCTCGGCCCCGGGAGCAGAAGGCGGCTGCTCACCGCCCTCAGCCTCGGCAGCACAGGCCTCAGGGGACGCTCCCTCTTGAGCGCTGCCCGGCGCTGTCGCCCCGGCGGGGGCACCCTCGGCCTCCGGAGGTTCATGCCTCCCTGCTCCACCACTTGAGGAAGGACCGCCTCGACCAATTGAAAGGGCGGCCACTGTCACTGGATTCTCCCGAGGCCCCTGGAGGCTGACAGGGCGTGGTCCCCATTCGTCGAAAGCAGGCATCTGATTCACAAAGTCTCTCCTGCCCGAACAGAGGTACAACAAGGCCCCCCCTTGCTGGATGCTGCCAGAGTTGGGGTCCCCGGTCAGAACCAAGAGTATCTTCCTCAATGCTTCAGGCGTCAGGTCCTCTTCTTGGAGCCTCATGCGATCCTCGCGCCCGTTGAAGGCCCACATTCGGCGAGAGTGGCGCTGGAGAGGGGCGATGCGGCGTAGCAGGAACTCCTTCACCACCTTGGGCGCCGTCACGTCAAGCAATCTCAAGTAGTTGAAGCGACGCCAGACGAAGAAGAGCTGGGGGCTTGTGAGCGTCTCCTGGCCCCAGCATGAATTAGGAATAGCAGGCGAGGTCGGCTTCGACAGCAGGGGGCTGGGCACCCCCATGTCCACATACAGCCATCGCTCGCGGAACCTAGGCGTGGGCAGAGGAAGACCAAAGTCAATCCCTGAGTCCGCCGTCTCGGGTGCAGCGATGAAGCTTGCACATACTGAGCATTGGGCGGGGTCGACAAGGTGCAGAGCGAAGAAGTGGCGCAACAGGGCAACCGAAGGGATGATGCCAACCATAGCCTCGCAAATGAAGGCGAAGACCGCTAGAAGAGTAATGGAGTTAGGACCCAGATGCATCATGTGGATCTGATAATGGGAGAGCACGACGTTGAAGAAATCCGAAAAGGGGGGAATTAGCCCCGCCCACAGGGCATCGACGAAATAAGGGACCTCGGTGATTATCCTATCGATGGAGAACCGAGACGCGGACCAGGCCGTCGTCCTCCCGCACTCATTGAAGATGGTGGCCAGGGCCGAGCTAACCTTGCCAAAGCCCTCTCGATTGACTATGATCGACCGGTCCACGGCGGGGGCCGCCGACGGTGGCGAGCAAGGCGAAGGCATGGGTCCCTTCCCTCTCCCCTTCTTTGTCGGAGCCATGGCGACGGAAGGGGGGGAGGAAAGGTTCGAGATTGGCTTCGAAGCAGAAGCTGGAGTTCAAAAGGAGGAAGGACAGAGGGCGCACGAGCAACGAAAAGGGGAGTGGCTTTGTACAACAACAAGTCCGCCTAGCCTGGCACCAAATGAGGAGGCGTGGGGGAACAGTGCCACCCGCGTCCGATCAACCGCCACACGGCGCCCAAGGCCGCAGGCTGTTAGGGCCCGTGACGCTTCGCACTTGCCCTTTCGCCTCTCTGCTCGGCCAAGTCCGGGCGTGCCTTGGGGCCGGGGCTACTATCGGCGTTCTGGGAATGGGGGTCCCCAGACTTGCCTGCCTGCGGCCTGCGGCGTGGCTCAAAGGGCGCCCCAGCATGGCCCATCTACATCAACACAAGCTCAAGACCCTCGCGAGGGGCAAGCCTCGCAGGGCGGACGACAAGGAGCTTCCTCAAGCACGGCCTCGTCAGGCTAGCGCACGAGGAGGCGGAGAGTTCAAGGCGGGGTACCTCGCGAGGTGCCCATGACGCAAGCCATGACGACCAAGGGCGCCAGCCGGGCGCCAGCCGGGCGCCAGCCCGCGCAGTGTCCTTCTTTCCTCTTTGGTGCAAGGGGAGCAAGCACAGGCGAGAGAATCAAGCAAAGGCATCCATTTCGGTGCAACAAGACCAAGACCAGTCCAACGGCAGGATGGAGGTCACCGTGGAGCTCAAGTCGGCGTCACCACCAGAGCCTTTGACAGGGCGAGGACCAACTTTAGTCAGGATAAGTGTACTAGATGTTCCCCTTCAAAATGGCCAATTGTTGGCGCCCTTCCCGCTCAATATTTGGGAAGAGGCCTAGGGCCTTTGCCTATAAATAGGACTAGCCACCCATAGGGTAGAGGCATCTGGATAGGAATCTGGAGATAAGATAGGCATCTAGAATCAACCCCTCCAAAGGGATAACGCCACCACAAGAACAGACCCTCGCGAGGTTGTTCTTCCTTGTATTGTTCATCATCAGCCCAAGGGGCAATCCACCACGCCACACACTGGAGTAGGGTATTACACCACAATGGTGGCCTGAACCAGTATAAACCCTGTGTCTCTTGTGTTGATCTTCTCGTAGTTAGATCCTAGCGATTCGGCAAGGAACAGGTAGGTAGAAGGCGAAACCTCCACGCGCACCCCAGTGTTCGAACCTCAAGGGTCTGCCGGAACCCTAAATCCGACAGCGGCATTCGCATGGCCATACTTCCGCCAACCTCAGAGGGTGGAGATCACTGTCAGAAGACTCCCCAATAACAGCCTTAGAGTTCTTCTTTGAGCCAAACTTCCTGAAGACATACATGTTCGCGTACAGTTTTTCCAAGCAACAATCCCCCGAAATAGTTTCAGAAATAGAGCTTCGAGATAAGAGATCGAAATCCACGGGTTTGAGCTCAAGAACATGGGGGAGAGAGCAGTGGGGATTTTTTTCTGGAGGTAAGTGATGATGTGGGCTAAAGAGATTAGTGAGGGGGGCCACGTGGGGACTAAAACCCACCAGGGCGCACCTGGGGGTCCTGGCGCGCCTAGGTGGGTTGTGCCCACCTGGTGCACCTCCCTCTGGTATTATTTGCACCAGAAATTCATAAATAATCAGGAAACAATTGTATCAGGTTTTCAGAGCATTCCGAGAACTTTTATTTTTAGGTCATTTTTTATTACATGGAAAAAGCAGAAAACAGATGAAGCATTTTATTTTATTTTATTTAACTAATAAAAACAGAAAACGAAAGGTAGGGACAAAAGGTAGTGCTTACTAAATTCATCAACTTCATACCATTCAAAAATGATTCATTAATAAAGCTGATCAGGTCTTATTAACAACCACTTTCGATTAGCATGAAATCGAAGAAGTTTCGTAAATCACTAAGTTACCTCAATGGGGATATGCATTTTCCCAACAATAAGCATTTCATATTTCTTTTTGACAGTAGGTAGAGGTATTTGAAAACTTCCAATAGTGATTGTCGGAGATTTTTCAATAACATTAATACCATTCACTTGGAATTGTTTCTTCGGAAAGTGCACCATATGCTCATTACTATTAATATGAAAAGTGATCTTGCTTTTATTGCAATCAATAAAAGCCCCTGCAGTATTCAAGAAGGGTCTACCAAGGATAATCGACATGTTGTCATCCTCGGGCATCTCAAGTATAACAAAGTCAGTCAAAATAGTAACATTAGCAACAACAATGGGCACATCCTCATAGATACCGATAGGTATGGCAGTTGATTTGTTAGCCATTTGCAAAGATATTTCAGTAGGTGTGAGTTTATTCAAGTCAAGTCTTTTATATAAAGAGAAAGGCATAACATTAACACCAGCTCCTAAATCACACAAAGCAGTTTTCACATAATTCTTTTTGATAGAGCAAGGGATAATTGGTATACCCGGATCTCCAAGTTTTTTAGGTACTCCATCTTTAAAAGTATAGTTAGCAAGCAAAGTGGAGATTTCAGCTTCCGGTATTTTTCTCTTATTTGTGATGATATCTTTCATATACTTCACATAAGGAGGCATTTTAAGGATAACAGTCAAGCGAGTACACAAAAAGACTGGCCTCAGCATTTCAGCAAATCGTTCAAATTCTTCATCATCATTATTTTTAGTTGACTTGGGTGGAAAAGGCATAGGTTTTTGAATGCATGGTTCTCTTTCTTTACCATGTTTTCTAGCAACAAAGTCTCTTTTATCATATCTTTTATTCTTAGGTTGTGGGTTATCAAGATCGACAGGTGGCTCTATCTCAACATCATTATCTGGTTCATTATCATATTTGGTTGAGTGTCTTCATGAACCTCATCATTGTCTTCGTTATTATCACTAGGTGGATGTTCATTACTAGATTGAGTTTCAGCATCAGAGATAGAAGTTTCTTTTTCATTATTAGGAGGTTTGTCTGTTTCAGGTTCACTAGAAGCATGCAAAGTCCTATCATTTTTTCCTTTTCTTTTTAGAAGGACTAGGTGCACTAGTGTTATTTCTTTGCAGATCTTGTTCAATTCTTTTTGGGTGTCCCTCAGGATAAAGTGGTTCTTGAGTCGTTTTACCTCCTCTAGTTGCAACTCTAACAGCAAAGTCATGTATATTATGATTCATTTCATCAAGTAATTCTCTTTGTGATTTAGCAACTTGTTCTAACTGGGTTTGAACCATAGAAGCATGTTTTCCAACACCTCTAACATCATTTGAGATTCTAAATAACAAGTCACTCAAGCGAGCAATCATATCAGAATTATAATTCAATTGTTTCATAACATTTGCATTGAAGTGGTCTTGTTTTCTAATGTAGTTTTCAATCTCATAAAGGCATTGGCTAGGATGCATATTGTGAGGATTATCATTTTCATTGAACTTCATAAGAGAATTTACCTCTACCACCTTAGGCAGTGGTGGTGTATCAAGCCCATGTATTTCTCCAATAGGAGGTAAATTTTTAACATCTGTCAGGACCCCGACTCAATGCCACATCGATCTAGCATGTAACACCTCATATCACTTTGCGGCCTCATGCATGGTATCCCCACGGGTGTCGCCTTACCTTTGCCTGGGACCGTTTGCGCCTTTTGGCACACGTATATGATAGTGTCGCTAGCATCCATATGATAAGGAGCCCGGGCTGACATGGCTAGTCGTAAACCCAAAGTGGCACAAACTTACAGGGACAGGCATCCATGACCCATCATCGAACGTGTCGGTCATCAGCGAGTGAATCCAGGCTGTAGCACTGGGCTAGCAGGACTCCGGTGAACCGGGCTGTAGCGGGCTAACAGGACTCCGGTATTCATCGCGTGACATTTCCCCGAAGGGACAGACACAGGAACGAAGAAGGACACATGCCGGCCAGCCTAAGTGTTCCGGAGCAGTAGCAAGCTACCATGGCTCAGTGGAAGCACTAGGAGACATTTCTCGGTAAGAGAGGCTACTAAGGATAAACAACTAGATAGTCAGATCCCACACATATCAAGCATTTCAATAACATACACACAATATGCTCGATATGTGCAAATACAACATGGCATCACAACATGACTCTACAACTCAAGTATTTATTCAATAGGCTCCGAGGAGCGAGATATTACAAACATGGGTCTCATGAACCAACAATCAGAGCATACAAGTCAAAGCACATGCGGAAGCTTAACATGTCTGAGTACAGACAACTACAAAAGAAAAAGGCTGAGAAGCCCAACTGTCTATCAGATCCTGCCGAGGGCACAAGATCATAGCTGAGGTAACAAGCTAAACGTCGAAGTCCACGCGGTACTACTAGCGAGACTGAAGTCTCTCTGCAGAAACATAAATTAAGCAACGTGAGTACAAATGTACCCAGCAAGACTTACATCAGATCTAACTACATATGCATCATTATCAACAAGGGGATGGTGGGGTTTAACTGCAGCAAGCCAGCTTTGACTCCGTGGCTATCCTGAACTACGACTGCAAGTAACTCTTTTGAGGTGGCGCACACGAGTCCACATATTCACCATATCAATACACCACTATGGATCCGCTCCCGTCTCCCTACGAGAACGCCATCCATAGCACTCACGCTTATCTTGCGTATTCTAGAGTATCCACTTTCACTTGTCTATGAACTGTACAGGCAACCCAGAAGTCCTTTACCGCGGACACGGCTATTCGAATAGATAATGTTAACCCTGGAGGGGTGTACTTCTTCACACACGCTCTCGCCACTTACCGCCATGTACACGTCATGTATCTCGGCAACCTTCAAGCGGAAGCCTGGCGAGGGAGTCGGCCACGACCTGACTAACCACACAAGTCTCTAGTCCAGGTTTATCGCCTATTCGGGTTCCATCCGCAAGGAGATCCGGTCGGGGTGTCGGTCATGGCCCCAAACGATGTGTGCAGGGTTCCCAAGTCCACCTTCCGGGTGCCACTTGGTACACCGGGCCACGGTGCCTAGTCTGTCCCAAGCCCACCAGTATCGGGTGCCACTTGGTAGACTACTAACACTACCTACAAACACCAGAAACTAGTTGCAACTCCTGGACAGAGATCATGTTGATTAATAAGTCGAGAGGGGTCGAGTTACCGGAACCCAATGTGTGGTAGTAACTGTTCATGGATCACAAACACAGAACTCAGTTCCTGAGGACGGTTTCAATGAGACAACCCACCATGTACTCCTACATGGCCTCTCACCGCTACCTTTACCAAATCGTGTTCACACACTTAGCTCACACACAGTAGGACATGTTCACCACATTCCAATTCATTCCCGATGAATCAGACCTGACTCAACTCTAAGCAGTAGCAGGCATGGAAAACAAGCATGAATGAGTAGGCACATCAGGGCTCAAACAACTCCTACTCATGCTAGTGGGTTTCATCTATTTACTGTGGCAATGACAGGTCATAGAGAGGATAAAGGGGTTCAGCTACCGCAGCAAGTAACAAATATGTCGTTGTTGTCCTAATGCAGTAAAAGAGAGCAGGAGCGAGAGAGTGGGATTTTATCGGAATGAACAAGGGGGGTTTTGCTTGCCTGGCACTTCTGAAGATAGCATTGAGTCTTCATCAGTGTCAACGATCATAACGGCGGAACATCGTCTACCGAGAGGGGACAAGCACCGACAAACAAAGAAGAAACACAATCAATGCAATGCCCAATATGATGCATGATCATGACATGGCAATATGCTGTGGTTTGGGCTAATGCAACTAGCAACAAGTTAAATGAAGTTGGTTTGAACCCTAAGTTCAAATCCAAAGTCCATATGTGAAATTCCAATGTCATTTATATGATTTGTACTATACAGCAGCCTTAAGTTGTTCTAACATGCATGGAAATGGCACTGATGGATAGATTGGATTTTTCTGATCATTTTTCATATATAAATTATTTGATTTGGAGCTATGGTTGAATTTCTATGAATTTTAGAAGTTTTGGGCATTTTCTGGAATTTTCAGAATAAAATTAAATCTAGAAAATGGTTAACTGCGTCAGCATTGCGTCACTATGACATCAGCGGGTCAACTGCGGTTGACCAGGTCAAATCTGACTAGTGGGGTCCACTGGTCAGTGACCCAGTGTTGTTAGTGACACTGACAGGTGGGGTCGGGTCAACGGACATGTCAGCATAGTCAACTCTGACTGGTGGGTCCCACCTTATTAACCTAATCTAAACAGAAATTAAACCTAGATTAGTTAGGGCATGGGGCCCAGGTGTCAGTGAGCTAGGGGGTTTGTTAGGGCATAATTAGTGGCTAATGACAGTGCCACCTCGGCTTCGCCGGAGTTCTGCCGGCGGCGACCAAAACGCGGCGGAGGGCATCAGGATTTCGCTATGGGGTCCGGTTTGGTGCGCGGGGAGCATCTTCGGGGAGCTGGCGGAGTGGTGCATCCAGTGGTGGAGGCGGCTGGAGCTGGGGTGGCCAACAGAGGCACCGGCGACGAGCTTTGCGGCGGCCGGAGCTCGGGGGCATGCGGGGACGCGGTTGCGGTGGCCGTGGAGATTTGCAATTAGCACCTACGGCGTCTACGTGGAGCTGTGAGTACGATGGGTGCATGCCCGGGACCAAATGGTCACCGGAGCATCACCGGCGACGAGCTCGTGCGGCGGTGGGTTTCGGCCTTGACAGAAGATGCAGCTAGAGGACGCGCGGGAGTGAGGTAGTAGGGGGATAGAGAGAGAAGCTCACGACGGGGGAAACAAAGGTGACGGCGAGGTCGGGGAAGCTCTGGGGGTGGCGCATCGACGACGGGGATCTCCGGCGATCCGAGGACGAAGATGACGATGATGGCGTCGATGCAGGGCCTCCGGCGAGGCGTGGCTGGACGGAGAGGACGAGGGAGGCGTGGCGATGCTCGTGGACACGTCGGGGAGGTGAGGGGAGCATGGAGGCTGCATCTACGGCGTACGGCGGCGGCGAGCTTCGCTCGGGCAGAGAGGGAGAGAGAGCAGATGAGGGGGAAGAGCACGAGAGAGAGTGAGAGGGGCCAAGGGGGCTGCGGGGTGGCGCCGAGGAGAAGACGCGAGGCATCGTGGTGGCGAGGCGACGTAGGCAGACAGCCTGGTGGCGTGGCGCCCGCGCTTGCGCCGGTGCGCTCCTCTCTGCCTGCCTGGCGAGAGGAAGCAGGTGGCTGGCACGGGCCAGCACAGTGCTGGGCCGGCCAGTGGGCTGCTAGGTGGGCTGGCTGGGCTGCCAGGTGAGCGCCAGGTAAGCTCTCCCTCTCTTCTGTTTTCTAATTTGTTTTTGTTTTCTAATTATTTGCCTCTGTTTTGAGCTTAGGAAAAATACCAAGGCATTTCCTAAAATCCTGAAAATATTCATGGACACTTGTTGAATTATTTCAATGGCCCAAAAATAGTTCCAACATTATTTGAACATTTAAATTATTTATAGAATTTAAATGCCCAAAGTCAAATACAACAAGATTTAATTCAAAAATCCAGAATGGCCTAGAAATATGTGCATCATTTTTGGCAGAGGTTTTCACCTTTAACAAAAATCATGAACTTTTCTAAGGAGCATTTTGGGTTTATTGAAAATATTTTTTAGTTGAACCTAGTAGAATTCATTAGTTGCTAGGGTTTGAACAGTCCCCATTTCAAATTCATTTGAAAGTTAAACATGATGCACACATGAAGGGCTAGCCTACTGCATACCAGGACTAGGGATGTGACAACTCACCCCCACTAAGCAAAAATCTCGTCCCGAGATTCAAGCGTAGGGTAAGATGAAGGGGGAACGCAAACTAGTATAATCTTCACGATCCAGGGTGCACTTCATAAGAGCGTTGATTTGATCCTCATCTTTGTCTCGATGTCTTGCTCCGAGATCTCCATCTAATATGACAACGAGAGGAAAGGATAAACTCTAGAAGAATCGGTCTTCTCGAAGATCGAACAACTCAGGATCAATTCGCGGAATGAGACATAGCTACATCTCTCAAGCTGAGACACGAAACATACGCCCGAAGGAATGGAGTGAAACGGATGACGAAGGTTCACTAGGTAGACACCAATTCCACACTTGAGGAGATGGTGAATGGTTGTCAACGTAGCGAGGAGTTGAGTTGCCATGATACCATAACGGGGCACCTTAGGGAAGGGGACTCATAGAAATATCCCCTTAGGTGGCAAAAAGAATTACCTTTGATTCAGAGATCATTGAAACTCTTTATACCATCCTAAGGCAATTCTCAAGCGATCGTTTGGAGGGGGTCGGTAGAATGGCATGCTTGGATTAAAATGGATGATGTGGATTACCTTGTTGAAAACAACACAAGGGATGTTTTTAGTAACTGAGGAGAAGCTCAACAGTAGAGAGTGAGTCCACTGTTTGAAAAGTTATATCATAACCGAGGAAACTGAGAGCAATCCCAGTTAGTGTCGATGATAACACCTAGCACTTGCACATGCTCTCAAGAACTTGAGCATTTCCATATTCATCAAGGTTTTACCAACATCCGTGTCAAGGATCCTGGCAACACAACATACTACCATGATGGATAGTGATGGATGATGCAGATGCATAGGAAGATAACAGCTTCTCAGATTTCACCTTAGCGGGCCAAGGGAATAAAATCTGGATGATCGACCGAGAGACATTTAGCACTCCGCTTCTAATGTTCTCCTTGATGTGCTAGCGTAATCCATAGATAATTATGGTTTGATATCTAGAACATCAAGTAAAAGGTCGGACTTCAGGAACACAAAAATCCATAAGGAACAACTAGGGAGTAGATCCTACAAAATCCTTATGCGGAGGTGGCCAACTTTCTCAAACAAGATACTACAAAAATAGGTCTTCCGGCTGGGTGTGTTGGCCACGACATCCACTTTACCAGTTATCGAGGGACCAATATTATAGTTCTTGGGAAATGTTCCAACCATCATATCTGCCTGAGATTCAAATCTGGTTGGTGTCAGGATATTCTAGACTCATCGAGTCTAGGAAGAAAAATGAAAGTTTGCAACACAAATCGACGAAATGACGTTGCGAGATTCTCGGGAAATGAACTACAATAGCAAGCTCCAAAACATGAGCTAGTTCTGCTACACATGTGTGAACACGTTGTCTCAGACAAACATGATCACATGGTAGTCTTACAATAAAACACTACCGAGTTCTGGTAGGGAACCATCATTGAGGATATAGGAATCTTGTGCATGAACTAGTATTTGCACAGCAACTCCTTTTCCTTGAACAAATCAATCAGTGGCTTGGTGTGCTAGGGATACATATAGAATGAAGGTTGCAAATCTCCAAACCACAGAATACTTCGCACATGTGCATGACTGACTTGGGATGATTCCAGAGGAAGCAAAACTAACCTTCTCAAATTCACGACGGCAACTTTCACCAAATGCACGTGTATAAGAGGAAGTCACTCCTTTCATCAAACAAATACTTCATGAGCTAGCATGAAGAAAATGCTTTCAAAAGTTTCCAACACTAACTTATTGTCCAACAAGATCTTGGAGAAGATAAAATGATGTTGATGGGCTCAACAACAAATCATCGAGATTTCCATGAAGATGGAATTCCACGACTAGGTGAACAAGGTGATAGCATTGGTCAGACCAAAAGATGTAATGGTGTATGCCCGAGGGTTCAACCACGAATAAGACAACATTACGAGCATCATTGGTTCTGACTTGATTTGAGGATAGCCCATGCCCAAATCAAAGGTTTGACAAGACAATAGATCCAACAACTGATCACGAGGACCAACTGATGAAGATATCATCTTTCTTCAACACACACACACACACAAAAGATATCCCTTAAAATGAACCGAGTCGGACAAGTTTTTTTTATCTTCCAACTCTCCAAGTTGTTGTTTAGCTTATCCAACTAGCTCAGGGTATCCAACACGGATTCTTGGAGAAAGGGTGGTTTCGAAAACCAACTTGGTCACGAGCTCAACATAGCGGTCAGGTGACAACCTGGTGATACTTCCGAGAAGATAATCGAAAAATCACGAACCACCGATATGCTATTAAGCTCGAGAACAATCTTGCTTTTCAGGGCAAGTCGAGATGATAAAAAGAGCGAGGGACCGATACGATCCCAACTCATTGATCGAAGAGTGCACCCGGAAATAAGGACTAGGTAGCACAATCTATCTTAGAATGACGATTCGAGATCCAACACGCTAAGAATGAAATTATTGTCCATTAACTACCAAGCAACAACACGGGAACCGAGAAATGAATAATGATGGAGAGAGAATCACTGTATCAAGAGTTCATAGGATGGTGTGCAATTCCCATGATATTCTTGATATAAAGATTGTAATACTCCAAGGTAGAACAGAACAAAAGTTGGATTAGCAACTTGATCTGCAGAGTACAACTGCTTTGACCCAATCCTGGATATGGATGAGGTACTGGAGTTTGTTTCTCCTAGTCACTCTGGAATAGAATGGCTTGACGGACCACAAGAATAACGGGCGTCGATGAACATGAGGCACAACTACTCCTGACTATCAATTGATAGACGGGGGTCAGAATACAACTAAAGAGGGACAACTCAAAGGAACATATGATTTTCTGAGTCATGGATGCATAGATTAGTATGTCGAGCAAAGCTCATCATATTTCTTCTGGATAACCCATGTAGAAGGGTAGAACTGGCAGAGTAGCAGCATAGAATCGAGAACTCGTCAAGAGCACTTTGGTTGTGATCTTTCGGTTCGACAAGGAACTACTGCCATAAGTAGTTCATGGTATTTGGAAGAACGATATTCCACGAACCTCGAGGACTAATGCAAAGGTTACTAATAACCTAAAGGAACGAGCAAACACTATCAACATGAAGTAGGTAGAGTGAATCTCGGGTCAGAAGCCCAGGAATAGAAAAACTACCAACTAAATGGCATCACGGGATGCTTTCGAGAATGATGGCCAGGATCATCACATTGGAACACAAAACATGGCTAGATTACTAGGTAATACTCCAAGACACCTAGGGCCATAATCATAATTCCAACATATATGTCAAGGCAATAGAGTACCTCAACTCACCGATTAGTGTGGTCAAACTGGCCCAAAGAGACATCAGAAACAGAAGGAAGGGATTTGCAAATGCATCAGAATATTGTAGAAACCTGGGATGACTCGGACAGCATAACGACTGTAAATGCTCAAAAGATTTGAGACATGCTACAAATATGGCGGCATAACCACTCAGAAGCACAAAATGAAGGTTTCGAGATCAACATTTAACATACAGAGGTAGAAACTGAACTGAGGCTTAAATCCAACAATCTTACAAGTCTACAGATTAGTAACACGTGATCCTAATAGAAAGAAGAGATAGCCTAGTTCCTTAACCCCGTAGGAAAGATAGGATGACACGGATCAGAAGGCATAAGGTATAAGGAGTAAAAAGAGCCTTACGTTCCATCCCACAATCAATTCCCTTATATAACTAAAGATTTTCTGGACTCAACTTCGACCAGTTTGGCTTGGTAATCCTACAGGCAGTCAGGCTCTGATACCAAAACTGTCAGGACCCCGACTCAATGCCACATCGATCTAGCATGTAACACCTCATATCACTTTGCGGCCTCATGCACGGTATCCCCACGGGTGTCGCCTTACCTTTGCCCGGGACCGTTTGCGCCTTTTGGCACACGTATATGATAGTGTCGCTAGCATCCATATGATAAGGAGCCCAAGCTGACATGGCTAGTCATAAACCCAAACTGGCACAAACTTACAGGGACAGGCATCCATGACCCATCATCGAACGTGTCGGTCATCAGCGAGTGAATCCAGGCTGTAGCACTGGGCTAGCAGGACTCCGGTGAACCGGGCTGTAGCGGGCTAACAGGACTCCGGTATTCATCGCATGACTTTTCCCCGAAGGGACAGACACAGGAACGAAGAAGGACACATGCCGGCCAGCCTAAGTGTTCCGGAGCAGTAGCAAGCTACCATGGCTCAGTGGAAGCACTAGGAGACATTTCCCGGTAAGAGAGGCTACTAAGGATAAACAACTAGATAGTCAGATCCCACACATACCAAGCATTTCAATAACATACACACAATATGCTCGATATGTGCAAATACAACATGGCATCACAACATGACTCTACAACTCAAGTATTTATTCAATAGGCTCCGAGGAGCGAGATATTACAAACATGGGTCTCATGAACCAACAATCAGAGCATACAAGTCAAAGCACATGCGGAAGCTTAACATGTCTGAGTACAGACAACTACAAAAGAAAAAGGCTGAGAAGCCCGACTGTCTATCAGATCCTGCCGAGGGCACAAGATCGTAACTGAGGTAACAAGCTAAACATCGAAGTCCACACGGTACTACTAGCGAGACTGAAGTCTCTCTACAAAAACATAAATTAAGCAAAGTGAGTACAAATGTACCCAGCAAGACTTACATCAGATCTATCTACATATGCATCATTATCAACAAGGGGATGGTGGGGTTTAACTGCAGCAAGCCAGCTTTGACTCGGTGGCTATCCTGAACTACGACTGCAAGTAACTCTTTTGAGGTGGCGCACACGAGTCCACATTTTCACCATATCAATACACCACTATGGATCCGCTCTCGTCTCCCTACGAGAACGCCATCCATAGCACTCACGCTTATCTTGCGTATTTTAGAGTATCCACTTTCACTTGTCTATGAACTGTACAGGCAACCCAGAAGTCCTTTACCACGGACACGGCTATTCGAATAGATAATGTTAACCCTGGAGGGGTGTACTTCTTCACACACGCTGTCGCCACTTACCACCATGTACACGTCATGTATCTCGGCAACCTTCAAGCGGAAGCCTGGCGAGGGAGTCGGCCACGACCTAACTAACCACACAAGTCCCTAGTCCAGGTTTATCGCCTATTCGGGTTCCATCCGCAAGGAGATCTGGCCGGGGTGTCGCTCACGGCCCCAAACGATGTGTGCAGGGTTCCCAAGTCCACCATCCGGGTGCCACTTGGTACACCAGGCCACGGTGCCTAGTTTGTCCCAAGCCTACCTATACCGGGTGCCACTTGGTAGACTACTAACACTACCTACAAACACCAGAAACTAGTTGCAACTCCTGGACAAAGATCATGTTGATTAATAAGTCGAGAGGGGTCGAGTTACCGGAACCCAATGTGTGGTAGTAACTGTTCATGGATCACAAACACAGAACTCAGCTCCTGAGGAAGGTTTCAATGAGACAACCCACCATGTACTCCTACATGGCCTCTCACTGCTACCTTT
Source organism: Triticum dicoccoides (assembly GCF_002162155.2). NCBI lineage: Eukaryota > Viridiplantae > Streptophyta > Magnoliopsida > Poales > Poaceae > Triticum > Triticum dicoccoides. The sequence goes on along the minus strand of NC_041391.1, from coordinate 607,298,345 downwards.
ACCAAATCGTGTTCACACACTTAGCTCACACATAGTAGGACATGTTCACCACATTCCAATTCATTCCCGATGAATCAGACCTGACTCAACTCTAAGCAGTAGCAGGCATGGAAAACAAGCATGAATGAGTAGGCACATCAGGGCTCAAACAACTCCTACTCATGCTAGTGGGTTTCATCTATTTACTGTGGCAATGACAGGTCATGCAGAGGATAAAGGGGTTCAGCTACCGCAGCAAGTAACAAATATGTTGTTGTTGTCCTAATGCAGTAAAAGAGAGCAGGGGCGAGAGAGTGGGATTTTATCGGAATGAACAAGGGGGTTTTGCTTGCCTGGCACTTCTGAAGATAGCATTGAGTCTTCATCAGTGTCAACGATCATAACGTCGGAACATCGTCTACCGAGAGAGGACAAGAACCGACAAACAAAGAAGAAACACAATCAATGCAATGCCCAATATGATGCATGATCATGACATGGCAATATGCTGTGGTTTGGGCTAATGCAACTACCAGCAAGTTAAATGAAGTTGGTTTGAACCCTAAGTTCAAATCCAAACTCCATATGTGAAATTCAAATGTCATTTATATGATTTGTACTAGACAGCAGCCATAAGTTGTTCTAACATGCATGGAAATGGTACAGATGGATAGATTGGATTTTTCTGATCATTTTTCATATATAAATTATTTGATTTGGAGCTACGGTTGAATTTCTATGAATTCTAGAAGTTTTGGGCATTTTCTGGAATTTTCAGAATTAAATTAAATCCAGAAATGGTTAACTGCGTCAGCATTGCATCACTATGACGTCAGCGGGTCAACTGCGGTTGACCAGGTCAAATCTGACTAGTGGGGTCCACTGTTCAGTGACCCAGTGTTGTTAGTGACACTGACAAGTGGGGTCGGGTCAACGGACATGTCAGCATAGTCAACTCTGACTGGTGGGTCCCACCTTATTAACCTAATCTAAACAGAAATTAAACATAGATTAGTTAGGGCGTGGGGCCCAGGTGTCAGTGAGCTAGGGGGTTTGTTAGGGCGTAATTAGTGGCTAATGACAGCGCCACGTCGGCTTCGCTGGAGTTCTGCCGGCGGCGACCAAAACGCGGCGGAGGGCATCGGGATTTCGCTATGGGGTCCGGTTTGGCGCGCGGGGAGCATCTACGAGGAGCTGGCGGAGTGACGCATCCAGTGGTGGAGGCGGCTGTAGCTGGGGTGGCCTACAGAGGCACCGACGACGAGCTTTGCGGTGGCCGGAGCTCGGGGGCGTGCGGGGACGCGGTTGCGGTGGCCGTGGTGATGTGCGATTAGCACCTATGGCGTCTACGTGGTGCTGTGAGTACGATGGGCGCATCCCCGGGACCAAATGGTCACCGGAGCATCACCGGCGACGAGCACGTGCGGCGGTGGGTTTTGGCCTTGACAGAAGATGCAGCTAGAGGACGCGCGGGAGTGAGGTAGCAGGGGGGATAGAGAGGGAAGCTCACGACGGGGGCAACAGAGGTGATGGTGAGGTCGGGGAAGCTCTGGGGGTGGAGTATCTACGACGGGGATCTCCGGCGATCCGAGGACGAAGATGACGACGATGGCGTCGATGCAGGGCCTTCGGCGAGGCATGGCTGGAAGGGGAGGACGAGGGAGGCGTGGCGATGCTCGTGGACACGTCGGGGAGGCGAGGGGAGCATGGAGGCTGCGTCTACGGCGTACGACGGCGGCGAGCTCCGCTCGGGCAGAGAGGGAGAGAGAGCAGAGGAGGGGGAAGAGCACGAGAGAGAGTGAGAGGGACCAAGGGGGCTGTAGGGTGGCGTCGAGGAGAAGACGCGAGGCATCGCGGTGGCCAGGCGACGCAGGCAGACAACCTGGTGGCATGGCGCCTGCGCGCGCGCCGGCGCGCTCCTCTCTGCCTGCCTGGCGAGAGGAAGCAGGTGGCTGGCACGGGCCAGCATAGTGCTGGGCCGGCCAGTGGGCTGCCAGGTGGGCTGGCTGGGCTACCAGGTGAGCGCCAGGTAAGCTCTCCCTCTCTTCTGTTTTCTAATTTGTTTTTGTTTTCTAATTATTTGCCTCTGTTTTGAGCTTAGGAAAAATACCAAGGCATTTCCTAAAATCCTGAAAATATTCATGGACACTTGCTGAATTATTTCAGTGGCCCAAAAATAGTTCCAACATTATTTGAACATTTAAATTATTTATAGAATTTAAATGCCCAAAGTCAAATACAACAAGATTTAATTCAAAAATCCAGAATGGCCTAGAAATATGTGCATCATTTTTGGCAGAGGTTTTCACCTTTAACAAAAATCATGAACTTTTCTAAGGAGCATTTTGGGTTTATTGAAAATATTTTTTAGTTGAACATAGTAGAATTCATTAGGTGCTAGGGTTTGAACAGTCCCCATTTCAAATTCATTTGAAAGTTAAACATGATGCACACATGAAGGGCTAGCCTACTGCATACCAGGACTAGGGATGTGACAACATCCTCAACTTTAATACCTTTTTCCTTCATATATTTCTTTGCCTCTTGCATATCTTCAGGACTGAGATATAATATACCCCTCTTCTTCGGAGTGGGTTTAGGCGGTGGTTCAGGAATAGTCCAGTCATCTTAATTTTTCAATATGTTATTCAATAATTCTCCATCTTGATCAATAGTTTGTTCCCTGAAAACACAACCAGCACAACTATCTAGGAAGTCCCTAGAAGCATCGGTTAGTCCATTATAGAAGATATCAAGTATTTCATTTTTCTTAAGAGAATTATCAGGCAAAGCATTAAGTAACTGGCAAAGCCTCCCCCAAGCTTGTGGGAGACTCTCTTCTTTAGGTTGAACAACGTTAAATATTTCCTATAAGGCAGCTTGTTTCTTATGAGTCGGAAAATATTTTTCAGAGAAGTAGTAAATCATATCCTAGGGACTACGCACAAAACCAGGAGCAAGAGTATTGTACCAAGCTTTTGCATCACCCTTTAATGAGAAAGGAAATAATTTGAGAATAAAGGAGTATTGAGTTTTCTCATCATGAGTAAAAAGGGTGGCTATATCATTCAACTTAGTAAGATGTGCCACAACAGTTTCAGTTTCATAACCATGGAAAGGATCAGATTCAACCAAAATAATTAACTCTGGGTCAATAGAGAATTCATAATCCTTATCATCAATAAAGATAGGGACGAAGTCATGTACCTAGGGTAGGGTCATGAACTTGTCCAAGATACTCTCCCCAAGGACATCTTTTAGAAGAAGCCGTCTTGCAGTCGACCAAGAGGAACTCCACTCGACAGACTAGAAGACACTCGACCAAGAAGACTCACTCGACCATCAGGAGTTCAAGATCTACTCTGAATCCAAACGGTCTGTAATTAAGTAGTCTTTATGGTCATGATGACACTTTATGTAAGGCGTTACCAGTAACACCAGACCTTAATGTACTTTAACCTTCCGCTACGTGGGCTGGCCGGGGTCCTGGCGTCCTCTATATAAGCCACCCCCCTCCACTGGTAGAAGGGTTCGCACCCCTGTAATTCTCACACATATAATCCAGTCGACCGCCTCCGGGCTCCGAGACGTAGGGCTGTTACTTCCTCCGAGAAGGGCCTGAACTCGTAAAACACTTGTGTGCACAACTACTCCATAGCTAGGATCTTGCCTCTCCATACCTAACCCCTATTCTACTGTCAGACTTAGAACCACGACAGTTGGCGCCCACCGTGGGGCAGGTGTCTTAGCGACTTATTGGAGAAGTTGCAATCTTTTTGATTCCCATCATCATGGTTTCAGGTGGAGTTTTGGTTGAGGGCCGCGACATCCGTCTCGGCGCGCTCACATTCATCACCGACGACTCTGCCTGGCTGCAGGAGGCTCCGCTCGATGTGGATGCGCTCCCAGTCTGCGGAGCTACGCATTTTCGAGCATGCGTCCGCGGCGTCCTTCTACGGCAACCGTCGACTCAGTATCGGCTAGTTTTCGTGTCATCCTCCCTCCCAGCTTCCCGCCAGCATAAGCGCTCCGGTCGGTCGAGGCTTCAGCGGTGGGTGAGGCACACAGTGGCTCGCCAGTCGACCACTGCCCAAGTCATGGCAATCAAGCCCAACGAATCTCTCTACGGCCTGTTCGACTGGCTCTATGGAGACTGCATCCGAGTGCGACAACAGTGATCTGGCGGCGGAGGTCCTGATGGTCAATGGGCCGCACGTTCCCCCCGGATTTCCTGGCACCGAGGGAGGCAAAGGCAGAGGCGATCCGTCACACGACCATGAGGAGTACCGCCCCGAGCCCCTCGACTCGCAGCTGAGGGAAGAGCTTCGCCGCCGGAACATGGATGTGCTTCATACTCCGATCGTTGGAGAAACCCCTGAGGCTCACGCCTTAGAGGACGCGCGCTTGGCCAACCTGGCTGAGCGCACTCGACTGGAGAACCTTCAGCGGGCACTCGACGAGCGCACGCGGCAACAGATTCCAGACTCCAGTCGACGCCAACTCTTTAAACCTCCGACTCAGGTATACCGCACTCCGATCCAGAATTTGGCAGCTGCAACCCGTATAGAAGAGTTGATTCAGCCTTCCCAGTCAGAGGCTTGATGCAGATCAAGGATTTGCTCCGGGTAGCAGGAGATCAGATTTCGGCTGTGTCGCAGTCGCGGAACAAGATTCATAGCAGATCCGTGGCGGCAAATACGGTCTAGTCGACTCATAGCCCTAGATCACCCCCGAGGCGTGAAGGGCATGGCGACCGACACGGTCAGTACAGGAACTATGAGCAGTATGATCACCGATTCGATCGCAACGATCGACGTCGAGTGCCCACTCCTCCCCCGAGGGGTGGATCATATATGCCTCGACAGCAGGATGACAGACGCCAGCACAGTGGCGGGCGAAGAATTCCAGTCGATCCCAGGGAACCAGGCTTTGATGCGAGATCCATCATCGTTCAAGGTCTGTTCAACCGGAACAGAGCCCACATAGAGGGTAATGACAGAGATGTACCCACCAGCAGCCGAGTGCACGTCTCCGGACCAGAGTGTTTCAGCAGAGCCATCAGAGCCGCGGTGATTCCTCCCAACTTCAGGTTGGCGACTGGAGTCAGCAAGTTCAACGGTGAGTCCAAGCCTGATACTTGGCTTGAGGACTACCGAGTGGCTGTTCAGATCGGCGGCGGAAATGATGAGGTGGCCATGAAGCATCTGCCTCTCATGTTGGAAGGGTTAACTAGGGCATGGCTGAATCAGTTGACACCCAGCAGCATCTACACGTGGGAGGACCTCTCCCGAGTGTTTGTCAGGACGTTCAAAGGAACGTGCAAGCGACCGGCGTGACTGGCAGAGCTGCAATCTTGTGTGCAGAAGTCGAATGAGACTCTGAGGGATTACATCCAGAGATGGATCACACTGCATCACACGGTAGAGAACATATCTGATCACCAGGCAGTTTGTGCCTTCAAGGAGGGTATAAAGTACAGAGAGCTAAGCCTGAAATTCGGTCGAACCGGAGACATGTCTCTGAGTTGAATGATAGAAATAGCCACCAAATATGCCAATGGTGAGGAGGAGGATCGGCTCCGGAGCGGCAAGCACAAGTGAGTCGCCCAGGACACCGGAGGCGGAAATTCCAGTCAGAAGCAAAAGCGTAAAGCCGAGCCAGCCGCTCCTGGAGAAGCCTTGGCCCTGAATCAAGGAAAGTTCAAAGGGAAACCCAAGGGGCCTTGGAACCCCAAGAAAGTAAAAGATAAAGAAGTAAATGACATGTTGGATTTACCATGTCACATCAACACCAAGAAAGATGAAGAGGGTAATTTCATTTACCCGAAGCATACCAATCGACAGTGTCGACTCCTGATACAGCAGTTCCAAGGGAAGTAGCCCAAGGACAAAGAAAAAGAGTCGGACAAGGTTGAGGACAAGGAGGATAGTGATGTGGAATATCCGCAGGTCAATTCCACCTTGATGATTTTTGCCGATGTTGAGAGAAAAAACCGTCTGAAAGTTATAAACTGAGAGGTGAATATGGCTGCTCCGTCAACACCCAATTACCTGAAGTGGTCCCAGACTGCCATTATGTTCGACCAATCTGATCACCCCATGCACATAGCCACCCCTGGGAGGCAAGCGTTGGTGGTCGACCAAGTCGTCGAGGGCACTCGACTGACCAAAGTGTTGATGGATGGCGGCAGCAGTTTGAATATACCATATGCTGAGACGCTGTAAGGGATGGGCATTCCGATGTCCAGACTGAGCACAAGCAACATGAGTTTTTATGGAGTCATCCCTGGCAGGAAGGCCGCATCACTCAGCCAGATTGCTCTTGACGTAGTTTTTGGTGATTCAAAGAATTTCCGCAAAGAGAAGCTGACATTTGAGGTTGTGGATTTCCAGAGTGCCTATCATGCAATTTTGGGCAGGCCAGCTTATGCACGTTTTATGGCTCGACCATGTTACGTGTACCTCAAACTAAAGATGCCTGGCCCTAAAGGCGTGATCACTATCACTGGTAACCGCAAGAAGGCAGAAGAGTGCTTCCAGAAAGGCTCAAAGATCGCCGATGCTCAGATGGTGGTAGAAGAGTGGCAGGAACACCAAAGGAATGCAGACCCGAGTGATTTGTTGCGAGCCAAAAAGCTTGCTACGGAATCAGCGTTCCAGTCATCCGGTGAGACAAAACCCGTTCACATCCACCCGACCGACCCAAACGCTACTCCGACTCATATCTCCACAACACTCGACCCCAAATGGGAAGAAGCGCTCATCCAGTTCCTCCGTGAGAACTGGGACATCTTTGCATGGAAACCTTCTGACATGCCGGGTGTACCCAGGGGACTGGCTGAGCATCGTCTACGAGTCGATTCAAAGGCAAAACCTGTGAAGGAACATATGCGATGGTCCGCCGTCCAGAAAAGGAAGGCTATTGGCGAGGAAGTGGCTTGGCTCCTAGCAGCAGAGTTTATCCGAGAGATTTACCACTCCGAGTGGCTCGCCAATGTCGTCATGGTCCCAAAAAGGACAATTCGCTTCGCATGTGCATCGATTTTACGCATATCAATCGGGCCTGCCCGAAAGATCATTTTCCTCTTCCCCGCATCGACCAAATAGTCGACTCAACTGTGGGATGTGAGCGACTGTCTTTCTTGGACGCTTATTCCGGGTACCATCAGATCCGTCTGTTTGGACCCGATGAGATCAAAACGGCTTTCATCACCCCATTCGGGTGCTTCTGTTATGTCACCATGCTATTCGGCCTCAAGAATGCTGGAGCCACGTTCATGAGGATGATTCAGAAGTGTTTGCTCACTCAAATCAGTCGGAATGTGGAAGCGTACATGGATGACATTGTGGTCAAGTCACGGAAAGGTTCCGACCTGCTGACTGACCTCGCTGAAACATTTGCCAACCTTAGGAGGTACGATATCAAGCTTAACCCATCCAAGTGCACATTCGGAGTTCCTGGTGGAAAGTTACTCGGTTTTCTCGTTTCCGAACGAGGAATCGATGCAAACCCAGAGAAAGTAGGCACAATACTCCGAATGAAATGACCTGTGCGTGTGCACGATGTTCAGAAGCTTACTGGTTGCTTGGCCGCTTTAAGTCGATTCATCTCTCGTCTCAGTGAGAAGGCATTGCCTCTTTACCGACTGATGAAGAAGTCAGACAAGTTCGAGTGGACTCCTGAAGCTGACGCAGCGTTTGCAGAGTTAAAACCCCTTCTTTCCACCCAGCCGGTGCTTGCTGCCCCAATCAGCAAAGAGCCTTTGCTGCTTTACATTGCAGCCATAGGACAAGTCGTCAGTACTGTACTTACGGTCGAGTGGGAAGAAGAAGGGAAAGCCTTCAAAGTTCAGCGCCCAGTATATTACATTTCCGAAGTCCTAACCCCATCCAAGCAATGATACCCTCATTATCAGAAGCTTGTATATGGGATTTATATGACCATGAAGAAAGTTGCTCACTACTTCTCTGACCATATCATCACAGTCGTCACCGACGCCCCTTATCAGAGATTCTGCACAACAGAGACGCAACCGGTCAAGTGGCAAAGTAGGCGATTGAACTTCTTCCCCTAGATATCAGATTTGAGGCAAAGAAAGCTATCAAGTCCCAAGCAATAGCAGATTTCCTCGCCGAGTGGACAGAATAGCAGTTATCGACCCAAGTTCACTCGGAGCACTGGACTATGTTCTTCGATGGCTCCAAAATGCTGAATGGTTCCGCTGCCGGAGTGGTCTTGGTTTCCCCCCAATGAGATAAGCTCAGATATGTACTCCAGATTCACTTTGATTCCTCCAACAATGAAGAAGAATACGAAGCACTCTTGTACGGGTTGCGTATGGCCATTTCACTCGGCGTCCGTCGCCTCATGGTCTACGGTGACTCGGACTTAGTGGTCAACCAAGTGATGAAGGAGTGGGACGTCAGAAGCCCAGCCATGACTGGTTACTGCAATGCAGTCAGAAAGCTGGAAGAGAAATTTGAGGGATTAGAGCTCCATCACGTTCCCCGACTGAAAAATCAAGCAGCTGATGACTTGGCGAAGATAGGTTCCAAGAGAGAAGCCATTCCGAGTGGCATGTTTTTGGAGCATGTTCACACGCCGTCAGTTCAAGAAGATCCTTTCATTGAGGAAGCCCCGCAGCCACAAAGCACCACAGATCCGACTGAAGTCGAGGTCCCAGCTGTGGTCGACTTAATCATGGAAGTTCTGGTCATCACTCCCGACTGGACAGTGCCCTATATCGCCTATATTCTGAGGAAAGAGCTCCTCGAGAATGAAGAAGAGGCTCGAGAGATCGTCCGCCGATCCAAAGCCTTCACCATCATGAGGGGACATTTGCACAGAGAAAGTGCGACTGGAGTCAGCCAGAAATGCATAACACTGGAAGAGGGTCGAATGATTCTCAACGACATCCACTCGGGGACCTGTGGCCATCATGCGTCCTCTCGGACCATCGTGGCTAAAGCATACCCAGTGGGTTTTTACTGGCCCAGAGCAAATGAGATGGCGAAAAAGATAGTCGACAAGTGTGAAGGATGTCAATTCTTCTCCAATATGTCGCACAAACCCGCCTCAGCTTTGAAGACCATTCCACTCGTCTGGCCTTTCGCTGTATGGGGGTTGGATATGGTTGGACCACTGAGAACAGGCAGAAACGGCTACACCCATGTATTGGTAGCAGTCGACAAGTTCACCAAGTTGATTGAGGCCAAACCCATCAAGAATCTGGATGCCGGCACCGCCGTCAGCTTCATCAGGGAGTTGGTATTCAGATATGGAGTTCCACACAACATCATCATAGACAATGGGTCAAACTTCGACTCCGAAGAATTCAGAGCCTTCTGCACATCTCAGGGTACACGAGTCGATTGTGCTTCAATCGCTCACCCCCAGTCGAATGGACAAGCAGAACGAGCAAATGGCTTAATTCTCAAAGGGTTGAAACCCCGACTGATGCGCGACCTCAAGCACGCAGCTGGTGCATGGGTCGATGAACTTCCGTCGGTGCTTTGGGGATTAAGGACCACGCCAAGCCGGTCGTCTGGGAGGACTCCGTTCTTCTTGGTCTATGGAGCTGAAGCAGTCTTGCCGAGTGACCTGCTTCACAACGCACCCCGAGTCGAACTCTACACCGAAGCTGAAGCAGAGCAAGCCCGACAAGACGCGGTCGACCTTCTAGAAGAAGAAAGAGACATGGCCTTGATCCGATTGACCATTTACCAGCAGGACTTGCGTCGCTTCCATGCCAGAAATGTGAAGAGTCGAGCTTTCCAGGAGGAGATTTAGTTCTCCGAGTGGATCAGCAGAAACCACACAAGCTTGCTCCTACTTGGGAAGGTCCCTTCATCATCACCAAGGTTCTCCATAATGGGGCATACCACCTTTACAATGTCGAGCACCAGATTGACAAGCCCCGAGCATGGAACGCGGACCTGCTCCGCCCTTTTTATACTTAAGTTTTTCACTCAGATGAGTTGTAATAAAAGTACTCCTGTAGTGTATTCATCAAAGACAAGAGTTTCATAATTTTCTCAGTAATTGTTATTGCTTTTGTTCTCATAAATCTGTCCCCCAGTGGGTGGCTTAGCTGCGAACCCATTTCGCCTAAGCTTGTAAAAAATCCTACCGAGTGGTAAGCCAACCTTCCACTCAGAGGCTTAGCTGCAAATCCGTTTCGCCTAAGTTAAACAAAATCCTACCGAGTGGTGAGCCAGCCTTCCACTCGGAGGCTTAGCTGCAGTCCAAGTACTAGCCTAAGTAAACAAAATCCTACCGAGTGGTAAGCCAGCCTTCCACTCGGGGGCTTAGCTGCAGCCCAGTGCTCGCCTAAGTTTTCGAAAATCCTACCGAGTGGTAAGCCAGCCTTCCACTCGGAGGCTTAGCTGCAGCCCAGTGCTTGCCTAAGTTTTTGAAAATCCTACTGAGTGATAAGCCAGTCTTCCACTCGGAGGCTTAGTTGCAACCTAGTGTTCGCCTAAGAATAAAAGACATCGTACGCTTCGCAAGGAGGACGAGGCACAGGTCGACCCCCGCTTCCTCCTTCCGAGCTACGTCACAAACACAACGTGCGTTCCGCAAGGAGGACGAAGCGCGGGTCGACTGCTACCTTCTCCTCCAAAGCCGTGCCACGAAAATCCTACCGAGTGGAGAGCAAACCTCCCTCTCGGGGGCTTAGCTGCAGCCCAGTGCTCGCCTAAGTTTCTAAAATCCTACCGAGTGGAGAGCAAACCTCCCACTCGGGGGCTTAGATGCAGCCCAGTGCTCGCCTAAGTTTCTAAAATCCTACCGAGTGGAGAGCAAACCTCCCACTCGGGGGCTTAACTGCAGCCCAGTGCTCGCCTAAGTTTCTAAAATCCTACCGAGTGGAGAGCAAACCTCCCACTCGGGGGCTTAGCTGCAGCCCAGTGCTC